>NW_017300171.1:48597-58282 GCF_001594075.2 Trachymyrmex cornetzi | reverse complement strand
TAATAAAACATTTTTGTTCGTATAATGTGAATGAAAAAATTCTTAGATATTAAATTGACTTTGAGATATATAAATTAAAACAATTATATTAAAAACACTCAAAATAATATTCCATTTTTAATTGACATACGCAATTGTTAAGTTAGAAAGATGATATGAACATATCAAAATCTACAAAAATAATAACATATCGGTTGTATGTTTATTTTACATTGAAGTAATAATCAAAATGTGGTAACACAAGAAAAATTCTACATATGGACGCACAATTTTTTACTGTGTAAGAGATGTACTAGCAGTACAGTTTTTAGTTGTAACAGTTGTATGTAAAAATTAATTCGAGAATCTTGATAATTCCAAGACATTATATGTGTTAAAATACCATAATATAATGGCAATCTGTGTTAAATATAATGTGTAAATGTTATGAGGCGCATTTTAAATATTTTGTATAAAAACAATATTTACAATTTGCTTGGTAATTTTTATTATGTAGTGTAGTTTATAAAATGTATATTTTGTAAAATATTTTCAGAAATTCCTATAATAATAATAATAATAATAATAAGTTACCAAATTGTTCTACGTTTATCACTAAACATGGTAAATTTTGCAGCAAAATATAATGAAAAATTCTCTCCGTAAATAAATTTCTTATTAAATCTTGTAAATATATGTATATGTAATATGTATATAGATTTGTGGCTCTATTTATATATTTCTCCTTTTTATTTTTATTCTTTCAATATTATTTATGAAATTATACTTTTTTAGAATCCCCATTATTAATAATCATTTTGAATATTTAAATATTTATATAAATATAAATTAACAAAAGAAAGCGTTGGCAATCGCAAATTAAGAGATGAATTATAATTCATCTCTTAATGATAATTATCATGAAATAATAAACCGTACCGCAAAATTATTCACTAAAGAAGAGGGAATCATTCTATCGCAAAAATCTTATTTATCGAATGTTATAATTCCTTTATAGTATTGCTCCAGTTGTACCAATACATGTAATTTAAAAACAAAATTCTAAGAATTATCAATTTTAATAGACTTTAAATACACAAGACATAGTGACACTTGAAGTTCCAACAGAATTCTATGCTTTACATTTTTGAACAGAGTTTCGGCCGCTACTTTTTCAATTTTGGTTTTTTAAATATAACGAACGCGAAACTCTTTTTTTATTTCTTTCCATTTAAAAAAAAAATTCCATACTAAAAGTTTTATACTAAAAAATCAAAACTGAAAATATGACGTACTAACTTCGCGAATTTAGTACAACATTTCCTCTCTAAAGTACAAGAAAAAGAAAAATATTTTCACTTTTAGTTACAAGTTGATTATAAGTAGTCAACGATATAAAACGGCAATTGATATTATCTAATATCTTTAAATTATTTCCATCCATTCATCCCTAGAGAAATAACGTTTACGCAATTTCGTCTTCTTCCTGCTGCTCTGGTGCTTTGAGAACGCATATTCAGTATTCACCTTCGAACCCCATCTTCGGCGAAACGGTGTCTAGGGGTGGTTTGGATCACAATGAACGGTATATATGTTACGTTCTAGCTCTACGCCAGGATGCGAGCCGGATAGTCGAAGCTTTTGATGTTATTGACTCGTTTAAAATTGAACTTAAACGATCGCGATGCAATCACCCTCCTCTCACCGCGCCCCGCGTATTCCCGACCCGTCCTAGACACTGGAATCCTGATGCACGCGCAGCGGGAATTTAATGGGAATTTCAAGGTATCCCACGGGACTTCCAAATACGGATGGTTGCCTGCTCCCGGAAGCTCGCCAGGCATGCTTGGCACGATCCTTGTCTGACGGCTCTCGATTGCGAAATATCATGCTAACGACTTAGTCGCGACTTGTCTTGAATAATAATAATCGACACGTGTCGTAGACTCGAGTTATATTTAAAAGCTAATTTAGCAATGTGCTCATATTACATATTTTATTAATAAAAAAAATAATAAGAGGCGTTCTGTATTTGCATATATATATTTTACTTACCTAATTGAAATTCCTCCGTGTTAATCGCAGATAAAATGATATAACTTTAATGTCGATATCTTTTTACGTAGCAAAGACACAAAGATAAAAATTTAACAAATAATCAAATGATGGTGAACAATGGAATATACGTTGATTAAATTAATATTGGGAAAATGAGCAGCTGGAAACGTTCGTATTTTTATATTACCAAAATTTGCTTTTATATTAATTTTTGAAAAAAGTGTTTACGCTGATTTTTTAGTTTAAGCAGAGTCAAATATTTCAGAATTTATTTATTACATCGTGTATATACATTGGTAGCGCATTTTCGTAGACACGTGTGTTTCCGTCACGCCCATCCCGATGAATATTCTATTTTTTTTTACGTGTCTTACGTTATTGCCCTCGAACATTAGAGTCGATAGTCGACGACGACGCGTATTGATTTACCGTCATCTGTACATCATGTTACGTCGTAGGGACGCTGGCGTACCAGGGCCGCATACAGCACCCTGGACGGTCGTACCTTGCTCTATACTAGTTTATATATGTGTCACCTCTCCTTCTTTCGTCTCTTAACCCTTCTTACTTCTTTCGCGTATAATTATCGCCTATGTTTGCGAGGTACTTTACTTGAATGGCTTGGTTCACAATGGACGACCGATAATTCGACTGACCAACAACTTCTTTCTTTCGAAACGCAGAAAGAGATGTAAAATCCTATTTTCAGAATTTAGTCCATCTAAAGGAGATCATGGCTCGTACAGAGAAAATTGCAGTTTAATATGTATTGTGATTATGTATACTAAATATGTGATAACGCGTGTAAAATTGAGTTTTGCATGTGACTGGATAGCACAGAGCGCTGTTTAAATTTGATTCGTTCGGAATTGCACTGTGCACTGAAAACTCATTCTCGTACAAAGCTCCAACTCGTATCAGCTTCTCCTCAACCCAGGATAATCTCAGAGCGATTTATCTCAATGTGAATGCTGCTTAACTCCGCGATAACGTGTGCGCGACACTTTGAAAACAGAAGAAACGTCAGTCATCCGTCCGTCACGGTGGCGTAAGTCGCTCGGATGCACCAGGGCACCAGCAGACGTTTGAGGGATTTATAGGGTGTCCCGCCAACACCCTTCGCCGACGCCGAGACGGGTCGATTCGCTAAATTACGACCCTACGGCCGCACGTTACGTCCTCTCTGCCTCCCTCACTCATTTCCTCAGTCTCTGGTGACCGAGCGAGCGTTACCCTCCGGGCGCGATCATCGAGCATCATCGAGTACGTTCTCGTCATATGACGCGGCGTGACGTCACGGAAGCTCGTGCCTACTAGGGGAGCAACGCCGAGTAGTAGATAGAATTTATGGGGATGGATACACGTTGTTCCGTTTCGCGCGGAGGACCCTGGTAAGCTTCTCTCGCGCGCGTCGCGAGGACCCCTGGCGAGAGAGGCCGAGGAGGTAAAGAGGGTGTAAGGAAAACTCCTTCAATATGAAAAGAAATCGCTGGGCGACGAGCAACGAGGGTCGGCCAATCACTCGAGGACGGCACGCGAGTGTCAGTTGTCCGTCAAGAGATCGTCAATGACGTCATTCCGAGACGAGCCTACCAGGATTACAGCCCCGAGCTAGATTTACGAGCGTCGCACGATCAACAGGTGGTTCGCCGCGAATTATAGATAATGCAGGCGCACGCGCGTATTAGGGGGTAGGAGGAGGGAGCAAATGCGACGGGGACATTGCTATAGCTGCATGCTTTCTTTCGTGTCGGCGTAATGCGATAGCGATCAATGTGAAATATTCTCGGAAATATTAATGTAAAAGGAAAATGCACACCTAAAATAAGGCGGTTGCGAGCATCTTGTTTGTTTAAATTGACTTTTATGTAATGTATATGTATAGATAATATTTCTAATTGAAAGTTTGACGTTTATCCAATTATTATATTTCATCGAAGACAACAAATAATATATTTTTTAACAATAATAATGAATATCATCATATACCATATAACGGGCGATTGAGAGCTGAAGGAAGACGCAGTTATTAAGTGCGTGTAAAAAATATATATTTAAAAATTCTTACATCACCTCGCAAGAGATTTAATAAAATTCAAAATCGTAAGCTTCATTTAAGTCATCATCAGCGATGTTTAGACAATAAAAGTGATCATTACTCGCATCTTAAACGATCCAAGAGAGCAGCCGGAAGAGCCCCTTCCAAATTTTGAGAAGCATCCTTGTCCATTGACTGATTAGTCAAGTGAGAACTAGTAATAACAAATGTAACTTGTGGAGAAATGTTACGAAATAAGTAATATACTTCATTACGATTAACCGAAGAAACTCACCACCTGCAAACTTTGATCAACATAACGCAAAGGAGGAAAAATATATCGAGAGAACTGTCCCGTGACGCGAGTATAAAATTGAAATGACTCTTAAAACATAAACATTACAGATGAGAGATGTGTCAGAAAATATACAATACAATTCGCAGCGTCGCTGAATGTCATAAATTAAAACTTCTATGTTAGATAGTCAAATACAATCCTAAATATAATCAAATTAAATCAAACAAATTAAATGTAGAATTAAGCCATAATTTTTTCAATGGTATTGGTATACGCATGATGTAAAAACTCACTGTCTGATTTCAAATTCAAACTATTAGTTTGAGATGGGGAAATATATTTTTTGAATCAACGTTATATATATTCACTTGTGTGTATTTAAAAAATTAATTATTTTTTTTCTAATTTATATTCACAGTAAGAGTGGCAGGGGGTGAGCAAGGGGGTTAATCTAATAATAAATAATAAATAGTAGAGAAAAAAGCTAAATCGTCTAATGTTGATAGTTTTTAAAACGTTTTCTAACAATAATTAAAGAAATTAACGTGAACATAAATCAGAAAAAAAACTAAAAAAATTTTTAATAGAAACTAAAGTATCTATCAACTTTAATTATGAAATACGTTTAAATCAGAGGATTGGTAAAAAACATATTTTAAACATATTTCGAACAGTTTAAAACATGCTTAATTATTGTTTTATACACATGTTTTTTTATAATACTGTTTAAAGCATATTTAAGCCTATTCTACAATGTTCTCTTTGTTTAATGTTTCTTGCTCTTTATCTCTTGTTTTCTTCCCTCTTTGCGACCGTTTTATTGACAATTATATTTCTTGCCATGTGTTTCTTGTTTCTTCCGAAGTTAACTTTTATCTCAGGCGATAAAAACGAAAAACGGGATAAGAGGCAAAAAGACAAGATGTAAAAAGTAGCAAAAAACAAGAAACAGGAAAACAAAATGCACATCGTAGAACAGGCTTTAAAGCATTAAAAATATATTTAAGAAGAAAAACATAATGTTTTATTCTTAAAAAAACATTAGTCTTTACTAACCCCGATTTAAATGGATCTAATGGTTTTAATGGATGAGATATAGATAAATGGAGGATGAAGAGCGAATACATCTTAATGTATCATCGATAATTCTTATCTTGGGATGTGTGTTAGAAATGAGATGAAAGTGTGGCGGGAATCTCGGATTCTGCGTACAACGGCGTTGAGTTCCCGCGAGACCTGTTGCCACGTTGGCGGTCGTAAATTCAAGCGCAGGATGTTGTCCTGGTGAAAACCGTGCCTGTGACGTCTTTATGACATGAATCTGACATTTAATCGATACGACGGTGACGCAAGCGCGCTCGTCGCGTCTTTTTCTCTCCAATGGGTCTTCGTTCCGGAATAAGCTATCAAAACATTTACGATATAATTATACTAACAAGTTGCAAGGAACGCGTCGCAAAGTGCATTTTACACGCAATACAACAGATTTGAAAGAGAGAATTATCGTAGAATAGAAATATAGCTGACTATAATTCTATAGAAATTAAGCTAGATTTTCACAAGCATTAATTTTTCTCCTTCCCGGTAATTAAGCACGATAAAGAACTAAGAATAAAGATAATTGCTAGACGTTTAAAGCACAAAGAGCAAGTTTCCGATGATCAAACGATAATGCTGACGATTAATATTATCGATGTTAAAAAAAGTGATCGCTATATCTAATATATTTCCTATTATAGAAGGCGCGGCCGCTCGGATATTAGCATATCTGTAGTTTGACGTGTTTCTCTAACGTGAGACCTCTTTCGGTGTCCGTAGCCGGGAAGACCGAAATCTTTCGATACACGTTTCATTACCGATGGCGTAAAAAAATGTTGATAGCCGCGGACGGCAACAGGACGCATCGGAGGCGTGTCATCGATTTCACGTCAAATCCTCCCAACATGACGACCGTGACGTGTCAACGTAGCAGGATAGTATCACCCACGGGAATAGTCCCGATCCGCCGATACATATTTGTTGCGTTCCGGGATTTTTTCCCGAAGACAGCAGGAAGACGCACGGCGTCTGAAAACGAACAGGCCACCATATCACGTGTGGACCGTTCGCGGGAAGAAAAACTAGCAAAGACGACGTCGATGCCGCGACGACGGACGACCGTGAAGGCGACCTGCTATCGATTTTCTGTCATCTTCTCGGGTTTACGACATCTCACGGCGTTTCGACACTACCAGGAACCTATCAGCATGTCACGCTTGTTTATCCCCCAACGGGACAGCCGGCCCGCGCGCATCGCCGCGCATTTGTTTGTCGAAGAGGACGCCGCGCGCCGGCCGGATGCTGCCTGGATATCATGGAAAAGTGGAGGCGTACAGCATGCAAACAGTATTCACCCCGCGGCACCCGTGGAAAGATACAAATATATCGCCTCTGTATTAAAATATTTTGCATATCTCCCTCGTGCCTCAACATTATTTATAATTCGATCTAAAACTCAAATTCTTGAAGATTTCTGGAGGATGTAAAAAATTTTAAAGATTAAAAAGAAACATCTTCGGTAACATTTAACAAGTGAGATACTTGCTGCTATAAACGTAAAGAAATTTATCGTTAATTAAAATTACTTGCTTTTGCAAAATATACACGGAGAAAAATAATTGATTTTTACCTTACAAGATTAATAAAAATATTCTGAAATATTTTTGCCTTATGACAAACTTTATTTACTTGAAAATGAAAATACGAGAAGGAAAAAAGTACATTACAATTATAATAAATTCATTTAAATAATTATTACAGTAAAATAAATTAACTATTTTCAAGATTAATAGGAACGGACGCTTTCAAAATTTACTTTACGAAATGTAAAAATGTAAAAAATACCTTACGGTATGGTTTTATATGACGATTATTCATTTACTAGAAAAGTAAAGTAAATTTTACATAAATAAACGTCTATCATTATATGGACCTGTCAATTCCATAAAATTTATTAGACTATTAGAGTTCTAATGCGTATTTACGTTTATCTCCGTATAAAGTTTATCTTTTAATAGAAATCTATTCTATTTTATACAAAAATCTGTTTTATCTTTTAATAAAAATGTCTCAAATTAGAATTCTACCTTAAATAATTGACCGTTCTCGTAACATTCATGGAAGACAAAGCGTCACTACAGATAATAAAATTATCTGTAAGCATAAAATTTGATACGTGATTTCTGTAAGAATGTAATTTCGTTAGATGCGTATTATACATTTGTGAAGAACGTTTGCGAAACTTGTATTCTATTCATCGACAAGATTTTATCATAGAAATTACATTTTGTTTATATTACGCTGTACTATAGTTAGTCTCTCGCTTTTTGGCGTTCACTTCGTGCGCGTCTCGTTCATGAGGAGATCATGGCTGTCCCTAAGGTTCCTGAGGAACGTGAGACTCGAGTGTAGAAGTGAAACGGGAGGTTCGGAGAAAACGGAAACGCGAACGTGATGGAAGCGCGTAATATGTCCCTGATACCAACAGAACCGCCTGCGCTACACAAAACAAGCAACAGGTCTCGTTCTTCTCTCCGATCAATTCTCTTTCCAAATTATCTCGAAAAAGCAGATTTTAATTAAATACAAATGGTCGTAAGGAGCACTCCGGGAAGAAAAAAAATGACACGTGCGTCTTTAGAAACACTAAATTGGATCGTATCGAAATTTGATAACGACAATCAATGGAACGTCGCTTTCAACGTCGTGATAATTAGCGCTGATCAGGATTGTGATAGGCCATCCGGAACCAATCGCCTGTCGATAGCTCGTCAATCGAGAATTCAAGTGTACGACCAGCCGCGTACTAGGCGAGCAGATTTCGGGGTAGGCGTTTTAGCGCGATCCCCACCAATCCAAAACCACGTGACGCGTCGTCCTTGCAGGATCAGGCTAGTAGTCTTTTAGACAGTTGGCACGTGTCCTCCCGCGCGCCCGAAAATCCTCTCAATCTCATAATTAACGTAAAATTCTATTATCGCGTCACAACAGCAAGTGTCTTACTTGTCGCATATTGTTGAAAATGTCATTGTTTCTTTTATTCCCAAGATTTTTCAAATTAAAATATACATTTCTGCAAAATCTTTTGTTTTAATATTGCTGGAATCATAGAATCCGACGTAAAAATCTGATTCTGTAATTCCAGCGATATTAAAACAGATAATTTCGCAAGAATGTATATTTTAATTTGAAAAATCTTGAAAATAAATAAACAATGATCATTCGGTCTTGTAAAAATCACTTCTCTGTTATAAATTTTTTGTGAATTATAAATAAAAGAAAAGTTTTGTCCAAATTTTTTCAAGAGTTCTTGCAAGAATGTACCTTGAAAGTAAATATTACGTGTAAAACTGTAATATATAGAAAATACATAACATTAAGAGGAAACCATAGATGTGAGAAATTAGTTGATATTCTTGTGTAAATCTAAATGCAGCGATCTAGCGCATTCAGAGGAATGAAACAAAATCGTAAATTGCGTGCAGCTTTCTTCTCATTACTCGTTAATTTACATTACCTACTCCTGTAATGACGAAACTTTTTATTCTAGTGCTCGTACTTTTATCGGATTACTTCTGGTCTCTGCTTCGCAGTTTTCGCTATGTTAAAATATTTTTAAGTACTACATCAAGTTATTCACGCGAGGTCCAAAGTTATCTGCGAGGTTTTGTTATTGTGTCTTATCTAAATTATTACGATGAGCAAGACGACTTTATTTCTGTATTTCGGTCCGACAAGACTCACAATCGGAGAGACAAGACTCCAAATGCATAGCGATTCCGTGTCCACACGTAAAAGACGGAGCACAGACGTTTTTTTTTTGTATAAATATGTAACGCTTAAGGCATATATAAGACAAAAGAAAATCAATCAGTCAGAATCTTTTATTTCATAAAAAGGGAGGAAATGAAAGACTTTGATCGGTCCATTTTCTTACGCATTATGCATTATGCATTATGCGTTACGCAAGAGTGTGTTTTCGTCCTAAAGCTTTAGCTAATTTATATGATACAGACGAAATTAAATTAGACACTGGGGAAACGCATTGACGCGATTAATCCGTTCTCGTGATTATTGGAAAATTCGTACGAAGACGAGGGGAGGGAGGAGTTATGCCAACTGTTGCTTCGGGATGCGTCGATACAATTTGCCGTGGCAATGGTGGTGGGAGCGGTGGTGGCAGAGGTGGCGGTCGACGGCAGCGTCGCGCGCCGATAGATTGGATACATCGATACACTAGTTGTATCGCTGACGTAGGCGGAGGGGGGGGGGGG
>NW_017300171.1:41341-48458 GCF_001594075.2 Trachymyrmex cornetzi | reverse complement strand
CGGGGAAGACGCCGACGGCGTGCGGTGGCGTCGCGTTCGCCGATCAAAGCGAGCAAAAAGTGTGCGCACTCGCAAGACGCGGCCAACCTTTCCTGATTCTTCGTCCGATGTGACAAAAAATGCCATGCCCCCTTGGCTTGCCTCTTGGCATAATGGGGCGCCATGAGCGAACGCTGGTTGCACATCCAACCCGGTCGTTCGCGGTTATTATTTCGCGGTGAATCCGTTCGATTCCCCCGACTGGGCGGGTCGCGAATGGATGGTGGTAGGGGCATTTCCACTTAGCGCGTGGTGTATCGAGCGAAAAAATGGCTGATGGCAGGGAAAGCACGTGGCGAGTTGATAAAACGCCGCGCCGCCGGATGCACCGCACCGCGCGAAAGTCAAAGCTCGGCTCTATCGCGCAAGCCTCTGCTCCTCTCACCCGGCACCCCGGGAACCGGGAACCGCGCGCGGTTTTCGGCGATGGTCGCGGGAAGGGAGAACGTCGCTTCTGCGATCCTGGTGCCGCCGTGGTCATCAACATTCTTTTCGCAAGCGAAATCGCTCTCCTTTTCTCTCGTGGCTTTCTCCGTATAAATGCGGCTGATAAGCGCGACGGTTCTCTTTATATTACTTTATAATGAGCAAAATGCAAATAAAGCACATCGATAATGAAGTGTTTTAGATGAAGGAAGATGAAACGAAATTGTGAAAAAAATGTCATATAATTTTCTACCGTTTTGGAAGATAGACTATAGAGTCACGAAAAGAATTCAACTTTCGTAAACATTATTGCGTCAATCTATCATAGTGAATTAAAGGGATATAGTAATGAGTTGTGCAGTTAGGCTGCGTCTATTTTGTGTTCATTTTTTCCGTATGTGCGTGCGGCCATGGATAGGCTCAATCAAAAGTTTTCTCTCACTGGTGGGAGAGGAAAGTGAGAGTATCATCGAGCATCGACTGCTGGGACTTAACTTTAAATGATATAGGCTATGTTTACACGACTCAGTTTACATCGAAGTTATAACATTGTCAATATTATAAAACTGTTATAAAACTGCAATTATAGTTATTCCATTCTTCAAAGGAATAGTTATGGTTGACCAGTTTCATAACATCGATGTTATAATTTTGGCAAATTAAGCCGTGCAAACGTCATTATCGCGAGTGTACTATCTTAATGGCACGTTCAGTACTGGTGCATACAGCGTGATATGCAGTATCCGGTAATTTTACGATCCAGTGCATCCTATACTGAAAGAAAAGATTGGCTGCTGCAGCAAATTAGATGATAAAATATGGCATGGCACTTTTAACTGGCTGCAGCAGCCAATTTTTAATTGCATTAGCCTATCCTGCAATGTCAATATAGGATTTCGATAGGTTAAAGCGAGGAGCACACTCTTGCATAATGCATAAGACATAAGAAATCCAACCAATCAGAGTTCTTTGTTTCATGGAAAGAAAGGAAACAAAGGATTTTGATTGGTACATTTTCTTATACATTACGTGTTATGCGTTATGTAAGAGTCTGTGCTCCCCGCTTAACGCAACCAAAAATTGTTGCAACCAATTAAAAATGATGAGCACGAGCGTAGCATGATGGACAGCGCGCGAGTCTACCTAAGTCTGCTAAGGGACTCGATCTCTGACAGATTCAAGAAATTTCACGCGCTCGTAGCTCTTTTTCAGCGGTCTGGCAAACCATCAAGAGTATATATTGCCAAGAAAATCTCTCAAAACTGCCTTTCAGAACCGGCGTTAAATTGTATAGGTCTCGTATGTTTGCGTACAACCTGCGTGCGCACTACGGGCATACGTACGAGAGGTAGGCCTGGTCCCGACATACTAACCCACTTCAGTAATAAAGAATTGTCTGCCAAGATTAAGAGTAATGAAGATTTCTCATAGAACATTTCCCTTCTCACACACAAAGTGTGGAGAAATACATAAAAATTGTCACTGAAGCTGCCACCTATGTTTACGATGCTGAGAACAGAGATAAAGCAATTAGAGCAAAGCTTTTAGCTTGCTCAGTAAACCCAAAAATTAACACAAAATCTGATTATCGCATACATAATGTCTAAGAGGTAAGTATTTCCTTATAATTACGAGCCCAATGATAGGGTGGTTGGGTCGGCTTGGGGTGGGTCTCAAAATGCAGCCACCTTCACGCGGTCAGTCCTGAATTACTTCTAATACGAAGTAAGCCAAGAGTTACATGTACTTAAAAGCTGATATATGTGACCTTTCAAACTCATATCTTAAAGGATAAGATGTCTCTAGTTGAATATTTATCACTCCCGAAGTCAAATAGACACATTCCCGGAGTCAATAGTTCACAAGAACCATGTGTTGCGGGTTTGCCTACCATTAAAGCGATTTTAAAATTTCAAGGCCATTGCGGAGGCTCAAGATATGGTCCGAAGATTCTAAAAAAATTCCTGTGAACTCTCTTCCCTCATTATCCTTCATATTTTCCACACTAGGCCGATTCCGATTTCGAATATTTTCCTTTTTCGATACACTCTAATATATAGACCTTGGTTCAGTCGTTTTCAAGATTTTGACGTGGTTATATACCTAGTTGTCAGCATTTTGTTTAGAGAAGTGTACATGGCAAGGATAGTCTCTCGGTAGTTTGCCATTGCCTGCCGAGAGGAGCTACGAACGTACGAAAATTTTTCGGTTCTACCTGAGATTGAACCCGAGATCTCTAGCACAGCAATCTCGTACACTGCCTGTTACGCCACGCTCGCACTCGCGCTCAGGATTAATTATTTCTCATTTGGTTATTTTAATTTTACGTCTGTACTCATAAATGCTCGATTTTAGATTTACGGCAAAACCTTTAGTACCAAATTTAATCAAGGCAGACACAGTTTTATACATAACGATAAAAAGCCGTATGAATGTTTGGCGTGTGACAAGAGCTACACGACAAAATTTGCACTTTATAGACACATGCGAAATCAGGTCATTCATGATATAACGTTTTAATTCATTAGCAGATTCTCAATTGTCTTTTTATTTTTGTTATATACTCATATAATCATATTAGGTATAATAAATTATTATAATATACCACAACACACATTATATATACATATATAATGTGTGTTGTATAACAAATTATTTATTTTTTAGTCACACAAGTGAGCATAGCATATAGCATATAGTAAAGAAAAATAGCGATTAACAATGGAATAGACGATTAAGTATAATTATAACTACTCTTAATGATAATGACGAATCGATGATGAAAGAAGTTGAGAAATGAAGATGTAATGTTTTTACGAGACATGACACGTATAAATGGCAGTTTTCCAGTAGATATAATTTTTCTAGAAGATACAATTGAATACTGTCAGAGCATAGGAGCACTGACGTGTAAAGCTGACAATGGGTTTAGAAGACAAAATCATCCAGTAAACTCTCACTGCTTAATTCTTTAAAAATTTTAATATGATTGATTCATGCCTTTATGTCCTTGCTGGATTTAAGGTAGTACCATCATGAATTGAAAACAGCCAGAAATTTGAAAACATCCTTGAAATTTAAACTATAAGTTGTTCTAAAAGGCATTGACACGCTCATGCAATTACAATGAGATCGACGTTTCAATATTGAGATATAAGCAATTAAAAACTGCATTTTATAGCGCGTTGCTTATACAAAGTTCAATGAAAATGTCGCATTTACTTTTGTAGGGCCTAAATAAGCAGTGATATGTTAATGAAAAACGAACATACACACACAATGCATGGAGGAACATGAAGCGGATACTGCGAAAAAAATGTCATATAATTTTTTACCATTTAATTTGGAAAATAAGAATCGTGGAAAGCATTCCATTTTCGTAAACATGTGTCAACCCATCATGTGAATCGAAGAGCGATAGCAATGAACTGCGTCATGCCCGTGTCACATTACGCATTAGAGATTGAGGATTGCGATTATTAAAGATTAGAATTCGACCACAATAAGATAATTTTAATTTTAATTCGTTTCGTTCTATAATAATTGGCTGAATTCTAATCTTTAAATCGCAATTCTCAGTCTCCAATGCGTAGTATAACATAGAGATCCTCAAGGGAAAGTCTGGCAAAGCAATGTTCAAGTTTTGATTGATGCAGCCATTATGTGGCAAAATTTTCATTTCATCCTTGTTTAACACTCAGTAAATAACAAGGATGAAGTGACCTAGATGTTACCACTTACCAGTTTGTACCATCAACGTTTATCAGACTCTCCCTTGAGGGCCTTTAGTGTGACACAGATATTAGATTGCGTCTATCTGTGTTTATTTTTTTTCTACGTCTGTGTGCGGCCACAAGAACAGGTGCAATCAAAAATTTTCTCTCATTAGCGGAAGTGAAAAGCATAGACTTATAAGATAGTTCATATGAGAGAAACTGAAGGACAGCGCTACTCCCAAAATAGTTGGTTCTCTCTCTTATGAGAGCGGTGGAGAACCAATCAGCTTGAGCGTAATTCACAACTCTTGGTCACTGACTTTTGAATGTCTATCTTCGTTGCACTCGGCCACTCCCTGGTCTGTAACGGCGACTAATCAATTCACTACTATTTCAAAATTGACTACCAATACTGAAAATCTATAGCACACATAACGTTAACTGTAAAGCATTTTTAGCGTCAGTAAATTTGGAACAAGCCTAGAAAAGAAGAGAACTACTCCGTAAGCCCGCGACTATTTCTCTCTCTTTCTATAAAATCTTCAGCTTCTCTCGTACAAATTAGTGTTTTTCTAGTAAGAATTAGGACGCCTATCTCGCGCGTGTAATTAATAGGGAACATGAGATAGAATGAAAAAGCAACAAGCTATTTTCTCTTACTATCGCTTTTTCTCTATCTTACTATCACTTTCGTTCCTTGAATATGGTAGAACCAATAAAAAATCATCACTCGATGGTTTAGCTCTTATTAGAGGAACTTTAATACGAATGCTTCGTCTATCTTAAGCTGCGTTCGGAAACATTATCCGAGTGCCCTCGCGTGTTGTTTTATCCTTGTTGTGCATCCATTATTAAACAAGGATAAGATGATACACGGAGACACCCGAGTGATGTTTCCAAACGCAACCTTGCAAGTCCATGGTGGAAAGTGAGAGTATCGTCACTGAGCGTGCTACTTAAGGGGATGCTAAACCGATTACCCAACTCAATCAAGGTCGATAGTACAGACTCTTTTAATTCCAAATTCGATAATAGTGGTGACATCTTTGATTTAGTTTTTACATTATATTATATAATATATATCATTCTGTCTTACTCAAACGCATACGTCTGTTCTTATCTAACATATGCCAGCACCATCTATCGCAAGACCGCGCAACTACTGCTACGCGGAATTTCGGCTCTGTTGACAGAGCCCCAGTCTTCGCAAAGCACCTGTATACACGTATTTTCTATTCGGTGGAAATATTTCTTTTCTAGACTTTCAATCTTAGTTCTACAAACTCGGTATCGTTCGTTTCAATAATGTGACCTCAGCTGCACGCTTATTTTCAAGATGTGGACTCTAAAACTCTTATATCATTCAATATATATCTGAGGTGACAGCTGTACGAGCCAAAAGTAAGTGAATTTTTAACGAATCTTAAACTTTTTTTCGATTTTCTCAGGAAATCCAGTGCAGCTGAGGTCCTGTTTGTGCGTACTTTAATTTAAACAATAATACTTTTGCAATCCGTACATCCAATACAGAGATTTTTCACCGAATGGAAATGTGGTAAAACACAGGAGGCTTTAGCATCGCGCCTTAACTTTTGAGTAATATTATCGCGAGTGTACTACCTTAAAGGCCATGGCACACACCTTCCGTAACAGTAACCATAAGACGTATCGTAAGAATCAGCCAATTAGAATTAAGAGTTCAAAAAAATTCTCGACTGTGATTGGCTCATTCTTACTGTACGTCTTACGGTTACTATTATGGAAGGTGTGTGCCATGGCCTTAAAGATATGCTCGAGGATATGCTTCGTACTAGCGCTTACAGCTGTAAGCATTATTTATGCTTGTTTAATATTTGAGACAATAATGATGAAATCATACTTACAGCGTATGACTGTGTGAGTGAAAAAACGAAACGTACCCTAAATGTATAGAACAATCGTAATAAGAACTCAGTACAAATTTAAACGGCTGCGTTTTTAGAAAACAGTATAATTTTAAGATTGGATGTATGTGTTGACTATTATTTTTTTATGTATAACTATTATTTGTGTACCATTATAAATCGACAAACAAAAACCGTATTAAAGCAACTAATATTAGAGCATTAATAATTTGGGCCTCAATTATAATTGAATCATCGCCATATCCTTATGATAAAGTTCTACTTCTAAAAACTTCTTCATTTAAATAAAGATTAACATACTATTCCGGGAGGAGGGGAAGATTCCATTTGCTTACAAATTGTTTGCCTACACTACAGCACCGTTTGCCTAAATCACATTTGCCGACGACAGTTCGTTTACGCACAAAATTGTCACCTATACAATTCGATTGCCTACATGCATTATATTGCGCACAAATATAAAATTGAAACGATCCAATGAGAAATTATGAGAAAATATTCAGATTTCTTAATATTTTCTCCTATTTTTTTCAAACAACAAGAAATTGGAAATTACATAATGTAATTAAATTTTAAGATATTTACACACATCACTATACTTTTCATAAATAAAAATAAAAATTTCTTCGAAATGGTTTACATTAAAAAACAAAAATTGCAGGGTTGGCAAAAGTTCACATTTTTTGGATAAAGTCCATGCCAGTGGTAAAAACCGGTATTTTCCGGAAAAAACCGGCAAAAAACCTGGTCTTTTCTTAAAAATAATCAAATAAATAGATTTGATTATTTTGAGTAAAAATACATTAAGAGGAAAACGTAAGGGCCCTGTATGGGCTTGCTTTGAATTTTGTACAGTTGACAACATTATTAAGCAGAAATGTATTGCTTGTGGAACATTAGTTAGTGGAAAACTCCACGACTGAAACAACATCTTCAAAAGTGTAGTAAGTTTGAAAAGAACGATTATGATAATTCAAGTAAAAGTGAATCAGACAGGAAGAGTGAAATGAATAAATCAAGTAAAAGAAGAGA
>NW_017300171.1:0-41279 GCF_001594075.2 Trachymyrmex cornetzi | reverse complement strand
TTTACCAGTTTATTATTCCAGTGGATAAACTCCGGACCGGTAAAATCCGGAATTTACCCTGGTTTTTTCCACCCACTGGATTTTTCCTGCCAACCCTGAAAAATTGGGATTGAACAAACAAAACGACACGGAAGCATTACCTAATTCTTATCTACAAATTTTGCAGCCTTCTTCTCCTTCCTAATCTTTTCTTCCCTTCCTTTTTCCTTTGTTCCTTTCCTATCTCTCTATTCCTCTTCCAATCTCATCCCCTCTCTTAACAAGATAATATAAAGCAACAGAATGTCGCTCACACTTGATAATACAATACAAGTAATTTGAATTGGTTTCAATTTTTATTTCTGATTGCATTTTGTTTCTTGCGAATTAAATTGACTCTTTAGTTGCTTTCCATTTACACCGATTCTCAGATAATTCTCACTTGTAACGTCATAACTCAGTTGAATATATAATATATATACGCGTTCCTTTTGTATTCTGACAAGTGAGATTCAACTGAGATTTTACCCATAATCTGCACAAGATCGAGACCGTGTACTTTAATGAGTCTCGTAAACTCATTTCAAAGTGAGGTTATAAACCTGTATTAACAGGTGATAATTTTTTATCAAAGTAAGCAAGTAGTGACGTCATTAATCTGAATATAAAATAGGTACTTAGCTCACTTCAAACTCAGTTTCACTTGTGTGTAAATGGAAAGCAACTATAATTGTTCCAATTACTAATTATATCCTGGTTTACCAATCGCATTTGAGGTATATGTACAATAATTTTATTTATTAATACACTTTAATATAGTTGTCTATTAAAATAAGGATTGTGTATACTATTATAATAATTTTAAATATAATGATCATTTATTCATTGTTATTTTAATTTTTATAATCTATTTTATTAATTTGATAACAGAATGTGTGCTGGTACATTTCTATTTAATGACTCATCATGTTCAATATTTTTATCATTATGGACTTATTGAGACTCTTATAATGGAAGAAGAATATAACCGATAATATTACCAGAACGGAAACCATTGCATTGTGCGGAAGGTAGATAGAATAAATACTACCAACTTTTTGTAACTATAAATTGTATAATTTTAACCGTTTTATCAATTTTGTCAAATTTACGTTTATATAATTTCTTTACACTGAGGATAATCTAATAATAAGGTCGAAACGTATATGTTCTAAGAATTTGAAATACACAAAAATCTGGCTTATAGCCCCTTCTTGTTATTTATTGTTTATTATTATTGAGTCATTATATAAGATTATTTTTATTACAAAATTTCTTATAATTTCTCATGGGAAAGTTATAAGGAATTATGATATTTCTTATTTTTTGCCGTTAAAAAACATATGAAAAAATATTAGAAAATATGAAAAACTTCTCATAATTTTTCATGAAATCGTTCTGAGAAAAACAGTTAATAAAAATAATTATAAAATTTCTGATTTTTTGGTGTTGAAAAAATACGAAATAATGTTGGAAAATCTAAAAAATTTCTCATAATTTCACATAATTACTTACAAATCGTTGATATGAGAAATTATGTACAATTTTATGAGACATATTGTGAGAAAAATGTTGATTAGAATATACGTAGACAATAAGAAAGGAGTACATCGATGAATACATACGCGCGCGCGCACACGCACACACGCACGCACGCACACACACACGCGCGCGTACACACACACACACACACACACACTTCCAAATGGCGTAACGGATAAGATATACTCTTTAAATCTCGTGGAGTGAAATCTCACTCGAAGAGACTGAAAATTTAGCCTGTCTTGAAAAAAGAGTGAAAATCTGCCTGTCTTGAACATGAGTAGACTTATTTTCACTTTTTTTTCAAGACAGGCTAAATTTTCAGTCTCTTCGTGGAGTGAGATTACACTCCATGAGATTTAGAGAGTACAGTACTCATAATTCTGATGCTCCAGATTCAATTCTTGGTATGTAAAAAAAATTAAAATGTCATAAAAAATTTATAAAAATTGTTTCAGATTTACATAGGTACTCTTGATAAAATACAATAAATTAAAAAAAAGATTTTATCATATTTCTTTAAATTTTGTTTTAAATAAATTTTTAGAAATAATTATGAGACGAATTATTAAGTTTATGAGAAAATACGGAGAATGAAATACTTTTTATAATTGCATGAGAAAATATGAGAAAGTGATCATCCTATGAATAAATATGATAAGTTATCTGAAAAATTGTAACGATTTATGAAAAATAATGAGAAAAATTATTATATAATAAGATATATAATATGATATGAGAAATGAAATAATAAGTTGGCGGCTGAGTACGCTCGGCAGGACAGAGTTTCCTCTATCCTGGGATTATCCCGTCGGCTAGATGCAGGAGACCGAACGCCAAGGTAGAGCACTCTCTATCACCTTGGTTTGCGACGGAATCGGACAGAAGCGGAAAATAGTCGCAAGCGCGAGCAACAATTCTCTGACTTACACATATATGTATACGAATTGTTACTTCCGCTCGTATTGTTCCGATCTTACTCGACGATCTTCGTCGGCCGGCAATACGAGCGGGAAGGATACCGGTCGGCGGTACTTTGGCGGAATTTTCGGGTAACTCCGGCGAAGCGGCTGTACCTGTGAATTATGCTTTTGATTTAAGTGCGGGCGCACCTCATCACGCGTCCTCATCACTGTCATCAACGCAGAGTTGATGCAATGGCATCTGGCCGGATGTTTGGCCGGGAACAATGCATGTCGGGGTGCATCGCATCGTTACATCTCCCCCCTCCTTAGGCTGTGCCTGAACTTAAAGGCGTGTTTACTTCTTCTTAATCCACCTTACGGTGCCATTTCCATTAAATCGAATATGCCAGCGGATTCCCCCCGAATACTTATCTTGTACTGGCGCGAGACGTGCGCGGCAAAGTGCGGGACGTTGACGACGTGTCCAGGCTCGACCTCCACAGGAATCGGCGGGGGTGGTAGTGGGCCTACTGGACGTGCTGGCTGCAGTTCTGGGCGGCTGGGTTTCACCTGTCTTTTCGGCTTCCTCGGTGGTAGCGGAGGCGGCGGGATGGTCAGCTAGGCCAACTTTTTTCTTCCTTGCCGATCTGAGGGCTGCACCATGCCTACGGTCGGCACGTGTTCCCGCAGCGGTGGATAGGCGGCTGCTGGTTCCGTGACGGAGACCTCGATTCTAGCCGCTTGACTTGTGCCCGGATTGGCCGGATTGTATTCCTCTTGGAGGAATTTTTTAAACGCGTCGAGAAAATTGCCTGTATTCGTCGACATCTTGCTATCAAGATCAAGTGACGAGTCTTTCGCTCTTACTCGTAACATGCTTTTGTTGTTATTAGTCATCGTCTTTGTCCTCGGTTTCGTCACCGCTTTCGTCTTCTTCGCTCATGTTTACGTCGCTTTCGGTATCGGTCTCGACGTGCGGGGCAAGGGCGGGTTTTTCTGACTCGTTGTTGGAGGGGGCGTCGGGGTGTTGGAGGAGGCGAGCTTTAAATCTTTAATATGAACGTTCCTGACCCATCGGCCGCTTTGGTCGCGCAGGTTGAAGATGACGGATGATACGACGCGCCGTACCTTTAAGAGGCCCTTTATATTTCGGTCAATTTGGCGTTGAAGACCGTTGCTTTATTGGATAGGGAATATTCTTATTTATATATTTGATCTCCTATCTGCGGTTTCCACGGCCTTCGTCGTAAGAGAGAGTCGTAGTATTTCTGCTGCTTTTGAAAGGCTTGTGAAAGTGCTTTTGAAAGGTTAATTCTCACCACCTCGTATCACCTTTTCCAGGTGATGGCGGGTGGTGTCAGGCGTCTTTACGTGCGTTTTTCGCGTTCACAGGTGACAGCAATTCGCGCCCTAGATTGATGTACGCCGGTGTGTATCCGGTAGCGTCATGAGTTGCGGAATTGTACGCGAATTGCAGTTCGCGGATGCGCTCATCCCATCTCCAATGATTTCGGTCGACATATTGCGCTATCATCGTCTTGACAGTGCGGTTCGTTCGCTCGACGGGGTTACATTGCGGCGTATATACATGTGGCGGATTATGTGAGTGTGTGTGTGTGTGTGTGTGTGTGTGGGGCGAGGAGTTTCTCGAGTTGCGCTGACTTAAGCCCAGTTCCACAACTCACGGTTAACTCTTAACCGAAGTTCAATTTGTTTCTCATCTGTTTCCAATTCGAGAATTGGAAAGAGACAATGAATAAGTTGAACCTCGGTTAAGAGTTAACCGTGAGTTGTAAAACTGGGCCTTAAACTGCGTCCCGTTATCGGATATTATAATTTCGGAGCATCCATGTAAAATAATGCATTCGGCGATAACTTGCGTCACCGCCGGTGCGGTGGCGCGTCGCAAAGGTCGTAGTTCCACCCACTTGAAAAAGCGGTCCTACATATTAAGGAGCCAATCATTGCTCTTTTTCGATTTCGGCAATGGACACAATAACACATGTTACCACAAAGAATTAAAGAAGTAATAATATCAAATAAAACAATTTAATTTATCGAGGGGGGTATATATCATTTATTTAATTATTCTTTGATAAAACAATTCTCTGAATTGAATGTTTAATAATTTTTATTGTATTTAAATTGTAGACTTTAAATTGCTGCCAATATATTTTTCTTTAGTTGTAAAGATTATATCTATTTATTCTAAACGATAAAATATAATGTATACGTGCTTCTTATAGGCGTGAGTTACGAAGATGCTTTGAGGGATGGTCTTCTGCTCTGCATGCTCATGAATAAATTGCAGCCTGGCCTGATCTCGAAGATCAATACTTCCGGTGGAGATTACAAGATGATGGATAATCTTAATCAGTGAGTATTACATAATGAATTTGAAGAACAATAAACACGATCAAGAAAATACCAGAAATCATTTACAGAGTATAGATGAACAACACTGTAATGTGATAAAAACGAAATAAAACTGCATCTCTCCACTAAATATTCTCTGAATAATTAACATTAATTTGAGTTTAAGATTAACTGAAGTAGTACCAGTTTCGCTGTAAAAATTTCTTGTCAATAATGAGCTGCTTTTAACAACAGAGAGAAATGCTCCATCTCATAAATATCAAATTAATTTACTCGTATTTGTAATTAGTAACTTCTTTATTGGTATTTATTAGGCTTTATAATACTTCGTAAGATTCAATATTTGCTTTTTTACTGTAAAAAAAATGAATTTTAATAATTTTGTTTGAATAGTTCGAAGTAAATATTTACTAAATGCAAGCATATATTTATTTGATATAAAAATTATTAATTTGATTTAACTATCATTTTTTCTTAAATAAATATTTATTTATTCTAAGTAAATGTTTGTACTATTCAAAGAAATGTGCATTAAGATTTAATGATTTTTTTTCAATGTAACAAAAGATATTCCGCGTCAGCGAGTCTCGACGCAGATAATTTTCTCATGGATGATGTGGCGCGGCGGTGTGTCCCGCTTCGGCGACGCGCCTTCTACTTGTTTATGGTCCCCTAATCCACCGTCGACTTTACGCAATCGACAGTGTTTTGCGTCAGTTTCTCGACTACGGAATATCGACAACGCCGATCAACGACCGTTCGGACCGTCGTCGCGAGTCGAGAGATTGTTGACCCTCTCGCGAGACTCTCTCGTTTCGAGAGTCGCGCAATATCACCAGCCGGAGCGATTGGGCGCGAAACGCTCCGGTGATGATGGATCCCCCGGCTCCTAGTGCATCCTGCTCTCCTGGCAGCCGAGAACCGACAAAGTCTGAGGTCGGGACCATCGACTATACATTGGAGCGCGATGAAAGTGAAAACACCGATAGATATATGTAGGCGCGTAGCATAGCCGTACGCGCATTACCGAACGCGCGGAAGACAGAAAGCCATGAATTTTTACGTCACGTCACGTTGCTCATGTTTTTTTATACATATTAATAAATCTTTGAATTATATTTGCACATAAAATCAGCGCAGTGCAAATTCATCAAGTGATGATTAGTTTAGAAGACCAAATGTTCATTAAAAATTGATCAAAGGAATTTTTAATGATCAGCGCAATCGCAGTTTCCCATGTCTTGTAAATTCTATAATGTGTGTACATCTTCCTTTCCGGGCTTTAAATGTTCTTTTATCTTCAAGCTTTTTGCGTCGCTAGTTTTCACGATGGTATAGGCAATAGCTTGGCACAATATACATATGTATGTATAATATGTATATCTGCGACGTGACCGCAACCCGAAAATAGGGTATCCAAGTCGAACGCTTGTAGCACATTGCTACAATCCTGATGAAGTATTTGCCTGCGAGGAGGTGATTTTAGGATAACGCAAAAAGAAGCGCACCCTCGGATGGTTCGTAAAATTGCGCTTTTCCGCATTCTCCCCTTTTGTCACTCAAGATAAAAGGGATTCGCTTCCTTTGGTTGCCGGATACTGGCGTCTGATGCCCGCAAACGTGATGGTTCTTCTCTCTTCCGGCCGTGGACACTCGTAGCTACATGGACCATCTCCTTCCTTGGGAGAGATGCGCGCGTTCTTCTTCTTCTTGATATACTCTGAATTTCCAATCCACTTAAAATGGAAGTCCGATATTTCTTGTGTCATACGGCAAGTCTTTTCAAGTCTACTGATTGGTCAAGACAGAGAGATCCAAGAACTTCTCTGTCTTTCAATCAATTAATAAGTTTAAAAAGCCTTACTGTATATGATACATGAAAAATTGGTCTAGAGAGATCATAGTATCATGCGTAAAAGATGAATTTAAAATGATCAATTACATAGTACATAGTTATGAAACTGACCAATCATAGCTATTCCTCTGAAAAATGACTGTGGATTGGCCAGTTTTATATAACTACGGATGTTATTAAACCTGATTAGGCGTGCCATGTAAACGTAATCACTTGTTTAGTCTAGCAAAGGAAGAGGGGAAGAAAGCCCTACATCTTGAAATCTTCAAAGATGAGAATATGGAGTAATAACCTGTAATCCCACCACCGCGGGTTCGCCAAACGAAACGTTTCCACTTACGCGTTTCGGTCGCATCGCGCACGTTCTGCAGCTCCTGCACTGTCTCGCGCTTCTCGCCATCAAGTCAGGCGCATTGCCGTGCGGCGTGCGCATGTCGCGCTTCTTCGGCGTTTGGCGCGTTTTGAATGTTTAAGAGCGCGTCCCGTAGGTAGTGGGGCGAACGATGCGCAGCGCGGCCACTCCGCGTTACTCCCTTTCTACGCGAGCAGTATGATCCCGGTGAAGGTGGATATACCGCCACCACCGGACCACCGTTGCCGCTGACGCGCGAAACGTACCGTGCGTCGCGTCTTCGCGGAACGCACGGTAAGATCTGCACATGTATGTACATACGTACCGCTGCCACGGCGCGGCGAGGAGGGATTCGCGTGTTGCAGCCGGCAGCGCAGCGCAGCGCCGAGTCCCCTCATGCGACTCTGATAAACGGACCGCTCGTAAGCACTGACCTGCCTCACGCTCGACGAGCTCGGCGAGCGCAACAGGTTGCGGACACACTTGATCGATGCAAGGCCATGGATTCTAGCGAGATAGCCTTGCGGGAACACGACATAATATAATGTCTATTTTTAAATTCCTATTTCTATTTTTTCCTCTCGCTCTTCTTCCGACATGAATTTCACACGAGACGTACGATACCTCGCGATTTTTATATTATTTATCCAATAGTTGTTTTATTAGTATATATAACAAATTATTAATACATGATTATATATTTTGATCTATCTCATATTATGTGAATCTAAATAATAATATGTTTATATTTATATACCACAAATATTTCATATTTTTAAAATATATAATTAAATATACGTATGATTATTCAATATATGTATATATTTGAATTCGCAATGTAAAATCCTATGCTTTTCGCTCTCTTAAGGCTCCCTCTGACTCTTTCTCTTCTTATAATTAAATAGAGAACTTTGTCCCTTCTCTTGCATATCAGAGTGCATATTATAAAGGCACATTTTGATTTTTCTACTCTTTCGCGATGTTGTCGTTTAGATTGTGAAAAATTAAGTCTCACATTTAAGAAGGATACACGTTTCTTTTGTTTCTTGAATTGGTTTAACATCTATCGTACACGATAAATCGCTTCGTTATTCAGTACCTCATATGCGGAAGACGCATCGGGCGTCAGGAACACATCAGAATGAGCAGGCTGGTATATGTGATATGTTTGGCGTATGCTAAATACTTCCAACGTGTCAGACGTTTTCTCGTACTACTATGTCTTTATACATTTACCATCTCGCAAAATATTCTATACTTTCACGTTCAAATAGAGATTCCTTTCGTTCTGCCAGTGCGAGATACATAGATTGAAAAATTTGAATCTTCCATGAAAAATTAGAACTAGATATTAAAGGCGATTGTACGTGAGGCCCTGATAATGCGTAAATGCTTCTTTTACATTTCATTGTTCCAATTTTCGCCTTCTACACTGAAAAAAAAATATCTTAATTTCAAAGAAATATGGGTGCATTCGTTTACGCAGCGGTTAGCGCAGATTTGGTCAAACAAAAGGAAAGTGAAAACGAACATTAAAGAACATATGGCTAATATTAAAAAATTAAAAGATTCACGTACTGTAATATCAGAACAGATCCTTGGTTAATCCTTGTTTAACATTCGGTGAACAACAAGGATAAAGTAAACTTCTACGCTAACCGCTGCGTAAACGAATGCAGGGTTGTTTCTTTGTTCCAATTTTTATTGCCAGGGAGTAATAAATAAATTACACGACACTACAAATCCAAGTGTGTAGAAAAAGTAATTTTAATATGTGTGTTTTTTAGTTTTTCGTGTAAAAATTACATTATACTGCACATTTATATCCATTTTTGTATTGTATGCAAAATATAGTGCGTTATTTTTACGCGGGAAACTAATTACACACATAATATATTAAAGTCACTTTTTACACACTTGCAATATATGAATTTGTAATAAAGTTGCGCAAATTCTCATATTTTTTATACGCTCTCGTGAGTGTTTGCGTGAATAATTATCGCATTCGCGATAAGCGATAGACGTAATTGACGGGGCGTCGCCGTCTTCAACGTTGGAAACGGAAGATGATTCTGCTATCCTGTTATACGGGCACACGCGACACGTCATTTCTGCGGCACGAAGAACAAAGGCCATCGCCTTATCGCACTTTCAGCTGGTTGCATATATCACAATCCGTTAATTACCAAGCGGCGATAATTAGCGACCGAACAATAGAAGCGCGTCACTAGCTCAAGACGACGCCCAGGCAAGCAGCCGTATAAAGGAGTTGGACGTAGTGTGCTTCTCTTTTGTTTCTTCCCCGCCTTTGTCTCCCCTCCGACTCGCTATCGTCCTCGACGTGATTCCACGAGCCCCACAATTCCTCGTCAAAGAGATTCTTCGATATCTCTTCGACATTAATTTTCCAAAATATTTCATTGATTAAATTGAATATCTAAAATTACGCAAATTTTTTTATCTCTCTCTATTATAAGTTTATATAATATACATTTGAATTGAAGAGATGTATTTTAATTTCCTTTTCAGGTTCCAAAAAGCCTGTGTAAAATACGGAGTACCCGATGTTGATCTCTTCCAAGCTGTCGACCTGATTGAACGTAAAAATATCGCTCAAGTGACAAACACCATCTTCGCTATTGGACGGGCGGTAATTAATTAACGATAATCTCGTTATTTTATTACTTTTCTACTAAATTTTTTACACTATTCACGCTTTTACATTAAAATCTGAAGATTCCTTCAAGAAAGGCTTTTTGATAAATATATGTCACATTTCATGTATTTTGTTTTATAAATTTGAAGAAGTACTTATGTAGATAACATTTGTCAAATAAGCATGCACATTACGATTGTATTGCTTTCTTAATCATGTTAAATAAATAAAGAAGAAAATGTAGATACTTTTTGTACTAATTTACAGACGTATAAGCATCCGGAATGGCGCGGACCCTGGTTAGGTCCGAAACCGGCGGAGGAGAACAAGAGGGCTTTTACGGAGGAGCAGCTAAGGGCTGGTGAAGGACTCATTGGCCTGCAAGCTGGTACCAATAAAGGCGCTACACAAGCCGGGCAAAGCTTCGGAGCTACGAGAAAGATACTTCTTGGGAAATAATTTAATAAAGTTTACACTTTTTTATCGCTGTTAGAAATATTCTGTTTGCGTAACGCGACCTTTTGAATAGATATACGTACGTATGTTTAGAAATATTGTATTTAATTAAATGTTCAACGCTTTCGTAAAAAGGAACAAAGAAGATTGTATAATTCTTTGTGATTAGAATAGCCGTCAGTATATCTGTTGAAGTTAAGGTAGGTAGTCCAACAGTGAACCAGTAGTACACTATGAACCATTGCGATTTATCGCAATAAATGCAACGTTATCAGATTGTATTGTTATCATGCAGCGACTCGCATTTGAACCCCTCCTCGGCTCCTCAATTGACTGGCAGATCGCTCCAAAGACGGCCATGTAATGTCACATTTTAAGAATTTTGGGTTGTAAAGTAAGTTTTTTTCGTAAGTTTTACGCATTTTTTATGCTTTTGTTGTTATACCTATCATTTTTTTCATTGTGCAATAGTTTTGCGTGCACATTTGGCTTTATTATTCTGTAAGCAACTTTTTTTGTTACATTATTTTATTACATTATTTAGGAGATTATCGTGGAAAAAGTTAGGTGGTCTACAATGAATCATTTTGACGTGAACAATGAACCATGGTATATTGTAGACCACATAACCTTTTTTACGATAACCTTCAAAATAATAATTTATTGTAACAATTATTTAGAATACGGCCCCTCCCTCCACTTAAAGTCTCAATAAAAATGTACTCATTTGACGCGTTTTCACTCAAAACGAAAGAAAAACGCGATGGTCAGCCTTTTACGAATTCTCACCACCTTATAATTATCTATTTTATAAATAAACATTTTAAAATATAGCAAAACTAAAATAATCCCAACAATTTGCAGTATAAAACATATGTAGTTCATTATTAAAAATAGCATGATTTATTGTGTAACACCCCTTGTACACAATGAACAATTTTCCGTTTTTTTTAAATAATCGAAATTGTGACTAAATTTCACGGATAACTTAAAAGTTATTATTTACAGTATGTAGTCAACTAAATTCATAAACTGTATGTAAAAATTCAGACCTTTAATTCAATAATTGAGAGAAATACGAGCCTCTGAAATTTACGTAGTTCATTGTTGGACCACTTATGCCCGTTTCAATATAGTTTAACTTTAATCTCAGTTCAACTAACTCTTCATCTTTTTCTAGTTTTAAGAATAAGAAAAAGATGAAGAGTAAGTTGAAAACCGAGGTTAAAGTTAATCCACATTGGTAGAAACGGGCATTACCCTACGCGAATAAATATCGACGCATAAATCTGTTTAATGCTAGACGTGTTTTTATTATTTTGTGTTTATGTTTTATTTTTATTTAGCGCGTTCACTTCTAACGTGAGTGTATCTGACGAAATGTATTTTATGAAGTAATCAATATATATTAATAGACAAATATACGACAGTATGTCGAGAGGACTAAAGTTTTTATTTTATATCTTGATGCGTCTCACAAGTAGAGATCCCGAGGCAAACACTATTCTCTCCCACCGCGAAATTCCTAGAGCGAGTCTTGTCGCTCTTGCTAGTTTCCTGGCAGCTCGCTCGGCTCCCGACAATCGTCTTCAGCCGCGTGTTCCGTGTCGGTGCACGCGGAGACGCACGTGCACGTCTCCGGTCCGCGCGCGCGTCACGTCACAGCACACCGTCGCGTCATCGCTCCGCATACACTCGAGGACTCGAGATCACCGCGTGCGACTAGTATGTACGTGCGTGCCAATGTGTATAAGGCACGGCGATGTCGGCGATACGCGCAACACGCGCGTAGACCGCAAGCGGAGCGCGTATGCGAACGTTGAGCCTTCGTACGTGACAGGGACGACGAGTGGGCGTGACGTGTACGTACACGCGTTACACGCATTCCTTGACCGGTTTCTACACCGCGAGGCTCCCCGAGGATCAGGCGAGCATCCTAAGATGAAACGTACCCGGTGCCGGTTCCCGCCGATCCGAAATTACACCGTTTTTTTCCTCCCTCTCCCTCTCCCTCTCTCTCTCTCTCTCTCTCTCCGTACGAGCTGTCGCGTTTTGTGCATAGGTATATCTACTTTCTAAATTCATTGAAGTTTTAAAATAATCGAGAATAATATATAATTCAATTACTATATATCTTTTTAGGTAAAGTATTAAAAAGAGCATGCAGTCTATTTTATTAATAAATTGTTAAT
The DNA here is from genome assembly GCF_001594075.2 of Trachymyrmex cornetzi. NCBI lineage: Eukaryota > Metazoa > Arthropoda > Insecta > Hymenoptera > Formicidae > Trachymyrmex > Trachymyrmex cornetzi. The sequence goes on along the minus strand of NW_017300171.1, from coordinate 28,927 downwards.
TATCTTTACTTTCTAAAAATAAAAAATTTTTTTTAAGTTATCTTCTCTATTGTATGAATATTTTTTGCATTCACTATAGGTAATATTTCTCTGAGCTTAACGTTATAATGACTGAATAATTATAAGTGGAGCGATACAATGGCTGTCAAGCAAAGATTTAAACTGTATGATATCAATATTTACATTTTAGTAAAGCACACCACGCATCTGTTTTCGGCCTTCCTTGGGTATGTTTCTCGGCAGTTCTTCACGAAGTTCTTGTATCGTATTTAGTAACACAGAGTTTGTGATGTTGAGATGACATAATGGCAACACTGAGTGATGACTTATGCAGATCTTTAGTGCAACATTATACTTTATTAGAGAATTCTAAGGTAGAATGCAAAATTTGTAAAAAACAAATTTCCATGGTAAATTGGAATAGCTTAATATTACATTCAAACAATCATAAAACGATTGAAACATCGTATAAAGCGAGATCACATAATTCGATATGGCAATATTTTAGTAAATTTGAAGGATATGCGAAATGTGTTATTTGTGGTAGTATTATATCTGCGGCGCATAGATTAAAATACCACTTGGAAAGGAAACATCCAGAGATAGCAAATTTAGTAAACGCACACAAACACACAATAAAGGAAATTACTGAATATGACTTAAACCCATATTACACATATTTTAGCAAATTTAAGGTGCAATGCAAGCTGTGTAATAAAATTTATTCAAAATGTAATATCGGTAGACATTTGGAAAGAATACATTCACGTAATACAATGAGTAAAAAGAAAATTTATAACTGGATATGGCGATATGTCAAAATAGAATCATATGACAAAATAAAATGTAATATTTGTGATCGCACTTATACATTAACTTCGGGATCAACACAAAACTTAAAAAAAACACTTGAGCAAATGCCACAACATAAATGCACAGTCAAAGATTGATGAAAATACTAAAGAAAATATAACAGATAAAGCAATAATAAGACAATTAGAAACTAAAAAAGACGTAGTAGATGCAAGTATTTATCAAATCGTTTCATGTTCAAAAATTGAAGAAAATGAAGAAAGAAAATGGAGGTAAATTTTATAGATATTACTATTCCTTTTTTTTATTGAGTCCTTCATATAACTTTTATGTACGATAAATATGTAAAAAGATCAGATATTTAGCATTTGTTTATTATTAGTATTTTTCAATTAAAATATTAATATAACAAAACTAAAACTCTTAAGAAAACATTTGATTATAGATTTCATCTGGTAAATGCATGTTCTACGTCCGATGAAAATACTAAAGAAAATAAAACGGATAGAGGAGTGAAAGAATTAATAATTAGAGAAGACATAATAGATATAAATTTTCAGCAAATCATTCTACATTCGAAAATTGAAAAAAACAAGAAAAAAAACTGGAGGTAAATTTTATAAATATTATTGTTTCTTCTTTATTTTGAGTCCTTTGAGAGAATTTATCGCTTATATTTTATATTGAAATATATATATATAATCAATAAAATTAAAATTCCTAAGTATTTGAATACGCGTGGGCAAAGATTTTTTTATTCAAATAGGAATTTTGTTTAAATTTGAACAAAAAATTCGATTTCTCGCTTTATTCTATTTAAATAAAAACCTAGAAAAAATAGTTTCCATGTAATAATTGAATAATGCTTTTGATTTAAATACGTTTCTAATAATACTAGTTATTCCGATACATTTTTTGGTTTTATTAATCACTTTATATAAATCTTAAAATTGTGAGTTATTGAAATTTCAGCTCAACAAACAGCAGTTACATAAATTTCCATGGACAGATTCTGGTAACAGAAGGAGATAAAGTATACACCGTACTTTAATGATTTAAATGACTTTGTTAAGTGAAAAAATTATTTTTATACTGGCAAGCAAGCCCGCTTTGTACACTTCTTACATAAGAAATCAAGCAGTTTTATGAATTAAACATAAACAAGTATTTTCTAGTTTCATATTTCTATCTATTATTTTGTCTTATGTGACTTAATCTAATCTTATGTAACACTAATTTATTGTTATTAATTATAAGAATAATATTTCAAGGACACTGTATTAATAAAACAATATGTTAATTTAATTTTGGTTAAATGTGATTTTCTATTTTATGTATAATTATTGGATAAAATAATGTATGTATAAAATCATGTATTCTTATCAATAAAGTAGTATTTTTTCATAAGAAGCATGGTATTTATTTATTAGAAATCTATAATGAATCAAAATATTTAAATAAGTAATAGAATGCGGCAATGTATCAGTGGCACAGTCGGTTACGTAATTGTCCCAATGTCTAATCATAATTAGAAAATTGATATGCTGACGGAAATATTAATATAAATAGATATTTAATAAAAGACAAAAAACTAATTCAAATTGATCTTTAAGGTAAAAAGCATTTGAGACTAATATTAATTTAAACAAATAAAGTTTTGTGTTCGAACATACGATATATATATAGAGGTACTGTCCGATCCCAATGATTGGACATGTACTTATGTCCAGACATTTATACAACACTTTATGTATTTAAGTTAATATTATAGCGTTTTCGGCCCGATCGGGTTTGCACCAACCTGGGTTGGATTAATCTTTCCTATTGGTTGACGTCACCCGCTCTACCAATAGGAGAGCACAAAACGCCATTAATCCAACCCAAGTTGGTGCAAACCTGGCCGGGCCAAAAACGCTATTAGTCTCAAATACGCTTTTTAAAACGTAATATTATAATTTGATTGTAATCTTTAAATGTAATTAATTTATAATACAATAATAAAAAAATATTTGAGATTAATAATAATATTAATTTTGTGTAAGTGTGTCCGGACATAAGTACCTGTCCGGTTACTGGAACGTTTGCCTTATATAACACTCATGTAAATATTAGAAAATATCTTATTTTTATTTTTTTATGTTCAGAAATGTTTCTTTTATGGAATGTGATATCAATTTTTAATTTCGGACTCAGTAAAAAAATCGCAAAACTTAAGAGTAGCCGTACAGGCTTAACCTAATAACCGTGGGTTATCTTAGCAATAGCAATATTGATCGTACAGGCAGGCCAGTTCTTGGGGACCCCCTGGCATAGGATGGTATCATGGCTGAGGAGCAGACTCCGCGCCGCGTTCGTACCGTTCGTGGTCCGAACGCAGCTTCGACCTTCGTCGGGCAGCCTCCCACCGTCTTATGTGCTCCTCTTGAAAGGGGAGCGCTGCGGAGTGGCCGCTCCGCGCATCACTGCGCCCCACTATCCTTCCACGCACTCGCACTCGCGAGCCGCGCGCGTACAAACACTACAAACACGCCGCGGGCCGCGGATCTCTCAGCTGCGGTCGCTGCGGATCTACGGTCAACCCGTTCTGTCCTTCCATCTCTCTTCTCCCTTGGCTACGGTGGATCAGAACCGCGTTATAAATAGAGAGCGAAAGGGTCATTAGACCAAGTCGGAAATCCCAAGAGAGGTTTCGTCTGATTAATTGTAATTTGTCCAATTATTTGATAATTTGAAATAAGAAAGAGTTCTCAATACCAATATTGCAATGTTTTTCTAAATTCTGAAACAATTCATTATATACCTACTTTCGTATGTTTCTCCTCTTTTATTTCCTCAAAGCTAGACTATTCTAATTGTGATCGAAGGCCACGCCAAGACGACACCAAGAGGCGACGCTTGAACGAATGATAGAGATAGTTTGAATAAGCGACGAATGAATTAGCTGCATTATGTATAGCTGTCTACTTAACACAGATTCGCAGACAAACGAATTCGAATGCACTATCGCACACGTGTAGGAGACAGTTCGAATGATTACGCTTACGGAGATAGACGTGTACGACTCTTTCATGTTCCTGACAACCTATTCGCGTGGAGTTCATTGGTACGTTTCCACGCTGCTCCGTGCTGTAGCACCCGACTCGACCGAATGCGAATGACCCGCAAACTCGCGTGCATTATCCTCCTTTTCCTTCGTAGCCATCGCGTCGACTTTCTCGGCGTTTATAATTTCCTAGTAGATGGTGGAGGGTCGACTCTAGAAGTCGTTAAAAGTGACTGTGCGGTTGCTAACCAGTGCTGCGGTGGTTGCCTTGGTAACCACAATACCCCGGAGATTGGGGAAGCCATTTATCATGCGTAACATAAAGTCATGGGTTGTACAAAGAAACCGGAAAATAAAATTGATACTTTGGCCGGGTCTCGATATATATTCTATCAGTAATGAGAATCTGTAATACACGTAAACTATAGATTTACTATGATTGCCTGATTACTCATATTTGAAAGATAAATGGTTTTCCACGAGTGCGTTCCACTTAACGTTCGTAAGTCCGGATCTACAATAGAGTTTTAAGCCTTAAGCCATAAGAAATGGGCGAATCACAGTCGTTTATTCTTCTCGGATTCGATTGTAATTGGTCAATTTCTTACGGCTTAAGGCTTAAAACACCTATTGTACATCCGGGGTAATGCTCGCAACATTATTTCATCCTTGCTGTTTTCAAATGTGTAACAAAGATGAAATGATGCATCGAGCGTTGCGAGTGTTAAGTGAAACGCACTCCCTATATAAGATTAGTCATATGTAGATAGGTGAATGAATTGTGATCGAGCGAAAGTGATTTTTAATAATCATTGAAACCACTAACTATTGCACTTTATTAATACTAATGAAAACATCTGTTTAGTTAATTAAAATTATATCAATATATATAAAATTATGTTAAATTAAAATTATATTAATACGCAAAAGTTTTAGCCTATATTAATATGGGAAGGCTCCGATTGCACATTACATGTTGCACACATGCGTCACTAATTGGCTAATTTAAAAATAAAATATTCTCATTGGTAAAGCAGTGAAAAATTACTAGGCACCAGCTGATATGAGTGGTGTGTGCAATCGAGATTGTAGGCAAACGGGATCCTCCCTATTAATATATAAGCCAAAATAAATATATAAAGTTTTCCTCTCTCACTTTTTTGCTTTCTCTGTGTAAGCTTTCTACCTTCCAACAAGTGACACAGTACAACACAGTAATCACCTCATCTTCGTTTAACTGGTTTAACATTAGTAAATAAGGATGTAATGATCCATTGTGTCACACTGTGTCATCTATTACTACGTTTATACGGCACGCTTTACGCCGAAGTTATAACATCGATGTTATGATACTGGCCAATCATAGCTGTTCCTCTGAAGAATGGAATGACTGTGATTGGTCAGTTTCATAACATCGATGTTATAACTTCGGCGTAAATCGTGCCGTGTAAACGTAGTAAATGTCGCCTGTTGGAAGGCACTCTATTTCTCGGCCTCTCTCTCTCTCTCTCTCTCTCTCGCGTCCTCAGTCTTTCGCTTTCTCATACGTATATACACAGCCTGTATGTATAGAGAAAGATAATGAGAGATCTGAAATCCGATTGATGAACGGTTTAATCATTAAACTTTAACACGGTTCGGATATCTAAATTCTAAACAGTTTGAAACAGATTCGGATCCAAAATATCCGCTTTATCGGATATTTTATCTCGGATCTATTTCTATCTCGGATACCCGGCCAATCTCATCAACTTTACTTTATAGGGATCCTCGTCATTTCCTCCTTTATCTCCTCCTCCTCCTTTATGCTGTGTGGGATATCTCTATGTATACATTTAAAAAATTAACAATCAAATTGCAAAGATATGTCTCTATAATATACGTACAATACGTAAATGTGTATGACATATATGTGTCGAAAGTTGAAAAATGCAATTTATTAATATAAAAATTTTTTTGGATCAAAATAAGATATTCTAGAGACGTTTTATATAATACAATGTCAATTACAAATGTCTTGAGCTAATCATATGGACGATTTAATATTTTGGATCAGAATGGGATCAATCTGATCAAATTAAGATATCCTAAGGAAGTACATTGCTTGTGGGGCATTTTTTGGTTGTAGGTCTTCCAAGACTAATGTGTGTGTGTTCGAAATTATTATAGCTAATCAAAGTATTAATTAAGGAGGAAGATTAATGTTTAAACAATCGGATTTCTCTTGACTATGCAAAGTTATAATTGGTGAGGCCAAATAAATATACAATTAATTTGTAAATCACCACCACGATTTTTATATTTTAAATTAAATAAAAATATCTCCCGATTTTTTCTGGCTCATATATTCGGCGGCAGTTATATATATATAATAATTAAGCTGATGACAGCATGGATTTATAATAATTTATCGCTTGCAGCATATTCAACGTCTCTCGATTACACGTATGTCAAGGACTTTCGATTGACCCGAATGATTGCGCTAATAAGACGATCGACGATGGCATCGATGGAATACTAAGAATCTGATACGTGTCGCGGTCTTTTATATACAGGTGCGATATATGTATAATTATAGCGCGCATTATACATATATTATCAGAATGTATATAATTAATTAAATTACAAATATTATAGCTGCATGATGTATACAGAATGTGGTTACAACATGAGTATTTTATTTAGCATATAGTTTAAGTTACATATGTACCATAGAATTTTAAAAATAAAAGCGCACATTTATGAATAAAAGCACGTACGTTCTAAATATAGGCCTATATTACGTTATATATATAGCACGATTTATATTAATATTCTCGCCAAGGTGAAGCGACGCTCTATCGCATCCGCTTCCCTCGTATCCGAATGATTTATATTGTTCAGGCACGCTTTCTAGAACGTTGAGTTTCGTGCGGTCGGAATGATTCGCGCTATCTTGAGAACATCTATTTTTATACCGGCGGAGCGGCTCTGATCTCGCCGCCATCTGTGAAGCGACATGAAACGCTTCTTCGCGGAGCGAAGGCTCGGCTACGCGAGCACCTCCTCGACTTCGGAATTCGGATTCGGACCCTCGGATTTACGTGCATCTATGTGCTCCGGAAGAAGTGGATGTCACGGTTCCTACGATGCGCGTGACGAAAAGTATCTTTTGCTGTGTCCGTTCATTACGTCGTGCGGATTAACCCCAGGTTCTGATTGAGTTCCACGGAGCGCCAGACGAGTATATTTATCGCTGCCAGTGGATGCATGTTGCGTATCCTTCCTGGAGCACTTTGCAGCTTCACTTCCCCGCGGTGGTCCTATCGGTCCTGTCGTGAGACAGGGAGCAATGAGTTGCTCGAAAAGTGATGTTCGTCGCATGTTCAATCTCGAGCTAATCTTCGGCATGAGAGATTGGTGTCCCGCGAGGAAATGACATTACGCACTTGTTTTTATATACGTGCAGGTGAATCGACTACGAGCGTTTCGGTGGCATGTCAGTTAGAACGTAGCGTTTGACATTCTGTTTTATGAACAGGTACACACTAATAAGCAACTCAGTCCTTGGGGTGTTCTATAAGAGAGGAGTACAAGAAGAACGTCAGTCGTGTATCAAGTGGAGTACAAAACAATATGCCTTCTGTTTGTGGCGATATGATCGATACGGCTGGTAAATCATACATTTCTATAAGGTCTAATTGCACCAACGTTATTTTGACTTTAAGCGAAGTTTAAAATCTCTTTTTCTTTTTCTTTTTAAGCCGATAGAGAGACAGAAGGGGAGAGAGTTTAAACCACGTTTAAAATTAAAGTAACGTTGGTGTAATCAGGCTTAAGTCTGTTATTTTTGGAAGAATGTTCTGAACCCTGATACAATAAGTTGGAGTAGAACAAATATAGGTGGGTATTCATAAGTATTTTTATTTTAAGACTGTTTTAAGTAATGTCTTAAGATGCTAATATAACTGTAATTGGCTTATGACATCTTAAGACTATACTTAAGACGATCTTAAATATAACAACCCACCATAAATACTAGCCATAGATTGGCTTACGACATCTTAAGACTGTATTTAAAACTGCCTTGAATATAAGAATTGGCTATAATTATCAACTATTTTACTCCAATTTATTGTACCATTGTCCCAGTGTACAACTCAGAACATTCTTTGAAAAAGAATAGTCTTTATAAACACTATTGTCGTACCATGCATGATACTGTTTCTCAATATAGTATAAATACTCTCGGCATATAAGAATAATCTTGTACAGTTGCCTTGCAATCAAGCGTCATGGAAGGCATCTCCAGTACCGATAGCGTGGGAACACAGAGTGACATATCGGGGCACACGACGGTACCAGGGAGGCCCAGAATGGATGTGGCCTGCGTCTTGGATTTGCAGCAATCGGAACATCTTGTTCAACGAAAGAAAGCACTAGACGAAGTTAGACAGGCCTGTAATTTGGTCAATGCCAATATACATCATATACAGGTATAGTTTTTGCATGAATTGGCTGTTTAAATAACAGCAGGATAGCAAAGTATGCATTTTCAACGAGACTCTGAATAAAGATGTGATAGAAGTAAAAAACCCAAATTATTGCAACACATCAATTTTATCAGTTTTAAAACAAGCTTTTTATATCAAAAGTCGAATGCTAGATAATCTTAAGAATACTTTTTATATATTTATAAGCTAAAAATAGCTAAAGATACAAGAGTCATAAAAGTAAAGTAGCCTTTGATCAGTTTGATCTCTATCTGAGATTTTCCAATTCTCTTTTTGTAGTTTGAGAAGCTTGATTTTGGTGAAACTAATGTGCTGGACACATTTTATAACGCTGATGTGGCAGTTGTAGATTTAAGTATACAATTGCAACAATCTGCGCTGTTTTATCATCTCGGTGTCAGGGAAAGTTTTGGAATGAAAGAAAACATTTTGCTATATAATGACATAGACACAGAAGCTACAATTAGACTCAAGGTATGTATATACTTTATACAGCACATATGTATATGTTTTTCATTGCTTTTAGAATATGAATGCGAATAAGTCTCGTACATTCATTACAAAACACTATATATAATGGTAATAGTAGTATAGTAATAGTAGTAGTAGTAGCAGCAGCAGTAAAATACAAGTGACCTTGACTATTTGTTAGATCTAGGATGCACTTCATAGCTATGACCTCAATTAATGCTCTCATAAATAGATTGCTCAGGGCGCAAGAGACCCACACTGTATGCACAGCATATCAAACAGTTCCAGTATTCCTGCATTCTTGATATTAAGAAGATATCCATCTAGTATAGAAAGAATTATTTATAATATGATTTTATTTATAAAATGATTTTATTTTAATAACTGTTTCCGAAAATTATATCGTATTTAATTTATACAAAAAGATTAAAGAAAGTGGAAATATCAAAAAAGGATTAACTTTTACGATGTATTTCACTTGCTATTACGCATTTCTCACGAGTAGTTTAATCTTGTTGTAGAGGCACTTTAACAGTTGTCAGAATTTTTAATAATCACTTTTTATTATCATAATTATTTTTTATTTGTTGATGTAATTTTCTGCGAGACTTGTTATTTCGAGAATTTCGAAAATACTTGATATTTTTACTGTGGTCGGTAATTAGAACGTGTCGTGCGCGGAACGGTACTCGACGTCAGACTGCCGCGGGTTAAACATGATCCATCAGATGAAACGATGTCTCTGCCTGTTGGGCTAGCACCAAATATGTAATTTCGCTTAATATGGAGTAGAAAAACGTGAGCTCATACTCTCAATATAGCAGTTACTCAATATAATACTGGTCTAACTGATTGTGTGCAACTGTGCACGATCGTTCTCTACGATTTATTACTGATTTGTTAGACGTACGTTTCATTTCATTGCACCTGGATTGTTAATTTTATTTGAAATTATCATATTGAAAGAATAATTTATAACGATTTATAAGAGAACTCGAGAAGGAATTTAAAGTGCATGCATATGTTAAAATTAACGTAAAAATGTATGAATAATTATGAAATAACAGATTATGAATAATCAAATATTAAGTTCAATTTGTTAATTAAGCATAGATTGTTGATAACGTAATACATAAAGTATGTCATGAAGAAACGCAAATAATTTGTTCGTGTAATTTTGTAAATCATTATTATTTTTCTGATAACGTTTATATAAAATTAATATTTTTTTAATTACAGCGATATGCATTATTTTTTAATGAAATTAATTTACACAGAAATTGTTTTTTTTTGTACAGTTATCCTGTGGCAGTTACACATTTGTTTCGTATCGCGTTGTGGAATCGTGTGGATCATGTGTGGCTACTAATCCAGCAACCAGCAGAATCACAGGCGAAGAAACAATAGATCCTAAACAGCATCTCACTCTGAAACTCAAGAAATTGTTTCAGGATGTGGAAATACAATCCAAGTAAGCATATATGAAAATTTTTCGCAAACAGAAATTTTATATTAGAAATGTTTAATCATTACCCTTATTACAAAGTGCAGAAAACAAACATTTTTAATATATATTAATATGAAAAATGCTTTTATTAAAATTTCCAGAGCACATATGAAGGAGAAATTTCTGGCAGATCTACGAAAGGCGCGTGAAACATACTCTGGAGAAGAACTTTCCAGAGCTTTGAATAACATGCGCAAACGTTTAGATGATCCAAATGTTCTGTCAGGAGAGGTCGTTTTAAATGTTCTCATTTCATTCCGGGAAATACAGGTAAAATAATGATAGATTAATATTACTTTCCAATGAAAATTGTACTGTTATGTAAAAATATACACATTTACATTTGTTTTAATATTATTAGGATTATGATGCAATGGTACAATTGGTTGACGATTTGAAAACTATACCAACTCATAAGAATTATATAAATACTCCAGCTATAAGATATTTATACGCGTTTGCTCTAAATCGACGGAACAAAGAGGGTGATCGAGAAAGAGCATTAAAGGTTATCGAGAAAGCACTGGAAAAAAAGGAAAATCATGTTCCTGATATGTTGTGTTTATGTGGAAGAATATATAAAGACAAATTTGTCGAAAGCAGACACACAGATCAGGAGAGTTTAAAGAATGCGATTCACTGGTACAGAAAAGGTTTTGAGGTACAGTATCTGTATACAGCGTTTCTTTCTTATTGGAATTATCTCAATTAGTGTATGTATAATGTTTTGTTGTTGTTATATTTGTAGGTTCAGCCTAACGAATATGCTGGTATAAATCTTGCTACTTTATTGGTCATAGCCGGAAATGAGTTTTCTAAAAGTGAGGAGTTACAACACATAGGAATGGTATTAAATAACTTAATTGGTAAGAAAGGCAGTTTACCGAGCTTAAAAGATTATTGGGATGTAGCAACATTCTTTGAAATTAGTGTATTAGCGGAAGATTATTCGAAAGCTATACAAGCAGCTGAATGTATGTTTAAATTGAAGCCACCGAATTGGTAAGTATATGAGAAATAAAGTTTAGGTGTTTATTTCGTAAAAGACATAATATGTTTAGAATGCAGAGTAAAGTATATATTTCAGAACTTATTTTAATTAATTATTTTAACTTTTAGGTATCTGAAATCGACAATTGGCAACATATCACTGATAGATAGGTTCCGTAAAAAAAATGAGGAAGCTGAAATTGCACCGGAGGAACAAATATTTAGTTTCTGGATGGACTACTTTGTCGAAGCTACAAAGCCGGAGGTTGGCGATAGTATACGGTTTCCAGTAAGTTGATAAATGGAATCGTTCTACTGAGGATCCAGTTTCCAATTCGGGAGATTATGGCTTATAGTTATGTGTTACCAATCCAGCTTACTTCTGTACATTTTGGGTCAAAGTAAGAATAATATAAAACTGCTCTTAGTGCAGATTTATGGATTCACTCTTAAAAATCAACTTCCCACTTTAATAATCTTTCCAGTAAAAACGCTTAATACATTACAATATTTTTTTTACCAGATTTTAGTGTTGGAACCAACAAAAATTTTAATGCCGAGTTATGTAAACGTGAATCTCGGCGCGGAGGAGAAGTCCATACAAATATGGAATTTGTGTCTGGATAATATGAGAAACAATTGCAAGCAAGTTCACGATTGGTTGTTTACTGCAAATATGATACGTAGCGTAAGCTTGTATAAAAGGGATGAAAGATGTCTTTTTCTGTACGTTCATCAAAACTCAGATGATTTTCAAATGTATCTACCATCAGTACAATGTAGGCAAAGATTTTACGACTTGATCTTAGAAATGACTAGAGATCAAGAAGGCATGGTTACAGATTTGGATGCTTACATGACCGATGATCGCATGAAGGTTTCTATTAATTTTTAATATCACTTATAGTAATGTACATGCACGTTTTGTATATAATTTTTAATTATTTAATGTGTTTTTTCAGTTCGAATATGAATTGGATGATCAAAACAAGCGCATAATTCTTGGTAAAGGTACATACGGTGTAGTGTATGCAGCGCGTGATTTAAATACACAAGTCAGGATTGCAGTGAAAGAAATTCGTGAACGAAATTTGGGCGATGTACAACCTCTTCATGAAGAAATTAAATTACATAGTCAATTGAGGCATAGAAATATTGTTCAATATTTGGGCTCTGTAAGCGAGGATGGATATTTTAAAATCTTTATGGAGCAAGTTCCTGGAGGTAGGGAAGAGAGAGAAAAAAAGCATAGCATCAAAAAATGGCACTTATAAATATTCATAATTGTCACAATTTCAGGAAGTTTATCAGCGTTGCTAAGATCAAAGTGGGGCCCTTTGAAAGAAAACGAATCAACTATCTCATATTATACTAAACAGATGTTGGAGGGCCTTAAATATCTCCATGACCAAAAAATAGTTCATAGAGATATAAAAGGTATATAATTCATAGAGTAAATAAATTTCATGCTTATTTGTTCAAGAAAATAGTATATTTTTATCTTTGTAATTATTTTCACACAAGTAAATTTAAATATATGATTTAGGTGATAATGTGTTGGTAAATACATACAGTGGAGTAGTAAAGATTTCTGATTTCGGTATGTCCAAACGTTTGGCTGGCTTATGCCCGAGTACAGAAACGTTTACTGGAACATTACAGTACATGGCACCAGAAGTTATTGACAAAGGTCAACGTGGTTATGGTGCGCCTGTAAGTTTATGTTTAATTAAATGTTTTGTTTTGAGAGAGAGAGAGAGAGAGAGAGAGAAAATGTTTGTAGGATAAAGACATGTTTGTATCATATATATCGCAATAACAATTATTCAAATTTTTCTTTAGGCGGATATTTGGTCTTTGGGTTGCACAATAGTTGAGATGGCCACCGGAAAGCCTCCGTTCATTGAGCTAGGTTCTCCACAGGCAGCTGTTTTTAAAGTAAATCGAGAATATTAAATTATTAACATTTTAAACATTAAGAATTACTAACTTATTTAAAGTCTGATGTATATATGTTTGTTTGCACACAGGTGGGATATTACAAAATACATCCTGAGATTCCATCAGAGTTATCTGAAAGAGCAAAAAGTTTTATATTACGTTGTTTTGAGCCGAATCCTGATATAAGAGCAACCGCGGCAGAGTTGTTGGAGGATCCATTTCTTAATGAGTATATAAATAAGCATAGTACTGTAGAGTTTTATAATTTTTTTACAACGGTATAGTAAAATGCTTATTTATTATAGGAAAAAGAAGAGTAACAGATTAGTCGCACCACCAGATTTTAGTAGAAGCATATCAGTTCCTGCAGACAGAGTGGAACGTTTGGGGAAATGCGATAAAACAAATAATAATCACATTGTCTCTGCTACACCTATGCAGATGTCTCAATCCGATGATAGGTATTATAAAATGTTTTACCTTTGTTATCTATAATGTACTATGTGTAAGCATTTCTGTAATCTGTGGCATTCTCGCCTTTGTTTTACTATGTTGTACTTTTATTTTATTTGTATCAAGTAATTTTTGTTGCTAATCTCATTTTTTTATGTCGCTTGGTAATTGTTAGATTGATATTGAAACGTTAGGAAATTTACGAAACTTGACTATTTTTATATGGTATTACCAAGGAATAACAAATTTAAATTGTGTATTGTTATGTTATATATTGTAACGTGAAAATTACGTATATTTTTACTTTATTTCCAAATTTTTAATATCCACATCATATCCTTTAATGAATATGTTAAAAGTACTTTATCGAAATTGCATTCTACATATAAAGAATATGATACAAGAGTATAATATTTCTTTATGTGAATGCACGTGGCAAATTGTAATTATAAAATGTTAAATTTAGTGGAGGGTTAACGAAGTCTAGCCCATTGAGGGAACGCAGTCCAGCTCACCTATTGTCCCCCATCAGCATGCCTACTGCAATCCTCTCTTTTAACAGGTATGGTTCTAACTTCGTAAATTGTTTATATGCAAGTAAAGTATATAACTAAAGGAATATTTTGTTTTGTTATTTACTTATTCGTAAACATTGATTATATAAATTTTTTTATATGATCATTTATCATGAATATTAAATGTGCAAAATGTTTAATCAGTGTCTTCAAACTGCTTATGTCTTGTATAATAAACATCCGTAGTTATGAAGTAATCACTTTTTGCATATCACATTAAATGTTTATGCGTTTATATAATAGTAGTATGTAATGTCTTGATATATAACCCAGCTTTGTGTAAGTTGTATTAATTTCAAATTTCCTTTATGTTTTATGTAAGCAATAATATTACATATTAGATATAACATTACTATTAGATACTTTAAAATATTATTCGAAATAAAATAATATAATAACATTTTTTGTTTTGATTTTGTCTGGATTTATCTTCTTAAATATTGACATAAATAACACATATTAACATATAATAGCTTTGCTAAGTGATTACTATAGTTTATGTGAATACAATTTAATAGAACATAATTTAAATAAAGCAGCTTTTTAACATTTGACTTATCCTATAATCATAGCTTTTTCTTCCTTTAAATAATAATAAATATATACCCTCAAAATAGGTGGATCGTTCGAATTGTTTATGTAAATTTTATTGTATATATATTAAATATATAGAGATTGTGTATCTTTTTCTCTTTTGATATATTATTTGTAATAATATTTCTGTATTATTTTCCTCTATATTATATGATACAAGACTAATCGAATTTTTATTTTGTATTAATTATCAGATAATTAAATAATATCAGAATATTAAAATATTTAAAATACAAAATTATCACTTTTATAGTTATATGCAAGATGCGCTAATAATCCTTTGACACACAATATTAATAAAATTTTATCATTTTGTAGACAGTTTAAATGTTAATATAGATAATTCGATATTTAATATATAGTTTATAATATAAAAAAATTAATATTATTTGTTTATATCTTAATAGTACAATAGGGAATACTCCATCGATAGAAACTAGTGAAACTGATACAGCTGGTGTCTCAATAACTAGAAGAAGTTCGTCTGGTGGCTTGTTATCACCAGAAGTTGAATTAGGAGGTAAATTTAATCTATCACTTCGTAGGATTAATACTTCATAGAATTAGTATCGGAAATTATTTTTGAAAATATATCAAAAAGAATTTATTCAGATCACAATATAAATAAATATTATAATCCTGAACAGATGGATAAATGAAAAATTGCGAAAAATTGTCCATCTGTTCAGGATTTATTATGATATGATATTCATTTATATTTATGGGGAATTGGGATATAAAACAGGACAACCAGGACAAAAATCTGGAGAAGAGCAAGAGGGTTTTTATCTGTTAAAGAAGGATAGTCAAAGACGTATGACATTAACAAGGGTTCTCAATCAGGATGAGGCAAAAATTTGCGAGGTTTGGATGAGAGGTATACATCAAGCGGAAGGACAAACTGTGTTGCAAATGGTATTTATATACTGAAGTATCATGTTGTGTTGCAAATAATTACCGGTATATACTTAATTATTTATCATTATTTTAGAGTCACTTAGTGTTGCTCATGCGTGGCTTGAGGGATTATATAGCAGAGCAAAATCAGGAAGTAATAGTAACTGCTATTCGAACGTTGAAAGAGGAATTGGATTTCGATTCGACCGCTATTAATCATCTGCATTTGGCTATTTATTTATTTCAAACAGCAGTAAATGAGGTTCTCAGAATGCACAGTATAAAGCCACATTGGATGTTTGCTTTAGATAATTTAGTAAGAAATGCTGTTCAAGCTGCTATCACAGTTTTATCTCCCGGTAAGTATTATTTTTTCTTAATGAAAATGGGAATAAATTGTCACATATTTGACAGACATCATTGAGAACACTCACTCCTGTGAGTAAAAGAAAAAGTGTTTCACTCAACTGGCCAGATTTTCACACGTTATTTAGAATATGAACCAGATGTGTAACGTACGCATGTATCTTAAGTGTAATACACGTGAAGAGATTGAGTATGTTATCATGTCAACTCTAAAAATATCTCGAGGGAAAGTCATCACTAATAATGGGATCTTTTATGAACGTCGCGTTCAGTAAGAGGATTACCACATTCTACTCGAGTTCATACATATCTGGTTTAAACAGTTTTTATTGAAAATAAAAAAATTAGATATATTCAAATGTGATCAAAAAGTAATATACAAGTCATTACATGGAATATGTTTTGTGTTACAATTTGTACACTTAGAATTGGGTGCCAACTTACTTGGACAAGAACGAGTACAACCTGGTGGTCAAGGTCCTGAGGAAGGATCAACGTCTGGGGTATCAACGGTAAACTCTGTGAAATCTCAAAAAACCGCTGATTCTGTTGATAATAAATATTGGAAAGAATATAGAGATCAAATGGGAGCACTAAAAATGGAAAATATGAAGCTACTTCAGGAATTGATAGAAAGTCAGAAATCATATCAAACGTTATTGCAACAAGCTCTCGAAGAGCAGAGAGCCCAAGTTAATACACTGACACATCTGTGTGAAAATATTAATAGAAGATCAATAAGACAGGAATCAGGGTACGAAAAATTATCATTTTATTTTTATATTGCTGCATAATAATTATTTATTACTCCAAATTATTATTTTAGCTATTGTCGTAAAATTATTATTTTATTGTTGTAAAATTATTACTTTATTTATTGCTGCTTTTCACGTGTTGCAATATATACAAAATTTGATTAATATTGGGTGCATTTAGTACTGTGACTGCTCACTAAGCGCTCAGTGAGCTCTTGTGTCCATTTGACCTATATTTTTACATCTAACAGAATATGCCAATTAGATGCAAGAGCTCACTGAGCGGTTGTAGTACTAAATGCACCCATCATATAAAAGTATTTTTTAAATAATTATAGTTACAATTCTTGCATTTTTGGAAATATATCTCAACAATCCTTAATATCTACTATCGATACGCACAGTACGGTTTCACATCCGGATACAGCCCTTGTCGATTGGTTACAGAATCTTCAAATAGATGAAACATCAATCGATAGGGTAAGTATTCCACGGATATCTGAAATGAGAATGAGAATAAAAATAAGTTACATGTTATTTATTTTACATATAATATTTATGAACGATTTTTTAATATTCTTAGATTCTATATGAGGAATATACACTGGAAGATATTTTACGTCATGTTATACGGGAAGATCTCCGTAGACTAAACTTAAGGTAAAAATGCTTTCTTTTATTTAATAATAATAGCATATATGTGTAGAGATAAACTTATCTCTATACATCTTATACATCTTATATATAATTTTAGGGGAGGAATTGAACTCAGGATATGGCAAGCCATATTGAGACATCGGGAGAATAATGGAAATTAAATTGTAAAAATTACAATACAATTATATATTTTACTATCATTTTTAGTGATAAAGTGTCACTAATAGCTGGAGTTTAAAGCAGAGTAAAATATCTGTTTAGGCTGCCATAAGATAAAAGTATAATAATTTAAATTTAAATTTCAGTCGTGCATATGCTATATATTATCTTAGACATTAATACCCATAAAGAGAGAGAAAGTTTTCTCTGTGAGAGACAATGTTATAATGATATTACTGGTTTATTTCGTAGTTCCTAATGTAAATTGCTATTACTCTTTACAGAGCAATTGTATAAAAAATCCATGTATAATGATTTATGTTAACAAGACGTATTTTGTCTTAGCGTTTTTATCAGATTTTAATTACTTTGCCAAAGTTGATATTAGAATGTGAGAAACCAGTATTTGTGCATGGAATGTATTCTTATACATTACATTTGCTTATTATAGAGAATTCTGTAGCTTTGATTTTTAAATTCGGCATTTAAAAAACAGGAATCAAATTTAAAGGAATCGTTTTTACATTAAAGTAGTTAAATCTAAAAAGATAAAATAATAACAAAAAATGACAAAGAGATTATAAAAATGAATTATCAGTAATATATTTGATATTATATTTTATTCTAAAGTTTAATGATGTTTTCTATTATAACAGAAATAATAGATGCTTCCAATGGCTGATAATAAAACTGATACAATTAATATCCTATTTTTACAAGATATAGATAGATATATTTATTATTGAATAAATAAATCTAAAAGATCTCTGTCACTAGAAAATCTTGATTGAAAATGATTTGTATTTTTAAAAAGTAATAATTTTATGTAATAATTGTTTATTATTATAAATATAATAGGCACAGTTACATAGTTCATCTAACGAATCTTCCCAATGTCTTCACGAATAGGGACACAATTATTTATGGTGCCTTATAGTGCCTAAAAATCGTTCCAGTATAAGAAAAGATATTTATTATATAGAATAAATATGTACCTACATGTAGTCATATCATTCACATGGAATAATATGAAATATTCGCTGTTGAAATATTAGGTTCTCAAAGAGGAAAATTTTATTTGTATGAAACATAAATCTTCTCACTATCAAAATATCAATTGAATGTTTTTGTGTTGGTATTCGTTATGTAAATAAGCTTTTCATAATTTTTATAAGAGTTTTACATTGATTCGTGAATTCAATTAGTTTCAGGCTTTGTTCAAGTTTTGTAGATATGGATTTTTATATGACGAAAAAATTTCAACTTTTCTTTTCCATGTAATATTGTAAAAAGAGAAAATTGCTTGTGCTCTGTGCGATGCACAATATATTTTGTACAGTTAGATTTTTTAACATATAATAGTCGAGTTACACAGGTATCTAATTTTAATAAATTCTCGAGAGAAATCGCTTTCTCGAAAACCCGGTGTCTAATTGTTTGAAAGCTACATTGTACAAGCTGGATTCAGCTTAATTATACATATACTGATGTTGCAATACATGATCTAATGACTGACAAAATTAATATTAATGCGTTATTTTTGTGTAATATACTAATGTATTAAAAATTGTAGAGCGATATTTTCTAATTTTAACAAACATTTGTATTGATGCTTGTTTTCGAATATTCTGACTAAATAGTTTTTCGCTCAATTACGTGAGCATTATTGAAATAAATGTCGCAATCAAGAGAAATAAACTTTGAAACAAGCATCACAATATATTGTTAATTATATATATTGTCGTTTTCACTCACAAAATAGAATTAATTATAATTATTGCTCGCATGTGCGATTGTTTGCAATAAAGAAATAAACATATATGTTTAGATTATTTTATTATAGCTATCTTTAAATAAATCTTACAATTTCTTTGAATTGTGAAACATATTCAACTTAGAAAATATTTATTTTTGGCAATGAAAAAAGCGACGCTGAGACTTCAGTTATGAAGCATAATATATACCGTTAGATTTTCAAATCCTCTTTCCTTTCTAGCTGTAAAGGGGATCGGAATACCTTTGATATCAGATTGTAAGTAAGTCAAATAGATTCACAACTCTCGTCAGAAGGGTATCGCTTTTCACTCAGCTTGTCAGCCAAGGTTTCTTTGTTATGTCGATCGATATCTCAAGAAGTCAATCTTCATAGTCAGAGATAGTGTTTATCGGCACTTTTAATTCCTTTCACGTTAAACTGAAAAAAAATAATACTTGCTATTTTATCACTATTTTTTTTAATTGAATTTTTTTTATTTTGGCGTTCGTAAATTGGGAGATTAATGTTGAAAAGATTTTGAAGTCGAAAATACTTTTTATAAAAAATGACTTTTACACGCAGAGATTAATATGTCTTGTATAATAAAATAGATAGAAGATGATATTTTTCGCAATAAATTTCTTAAAAATAAATGGTTACAAGATGCTAGTATTAATAAATTTAAATCATCAATTTGATAATATAAAATTTGCAATTTTGACATAAAACTACATTTCAAAATTAAAATTAGCGCACGATTGAAAAGCACAGAGATGAAACGTACAAATTAAATAAATGTATAATTACGTAACTCAAAAAAATTATTATTAGGCACAAGATTTCGCTAGATTATTGAAAATAAACATTTATTTACTCTATGTGTTATACGTATTTATTCAAGTGTAAAACTAATACATTTTTAAGACACCTACATTTATATAAAAAAGATAGTGTATGTGTTACTTTATGAAATATATTCTTCCATAATTAATTTTGATTTATTGAATTTATCTAATTTCCGTTTAAATTTTTTACTTTTTATCACTTAATTATCTTGGAAATAAGATAAATTTATATAATTACGGAGTTTAAGTGTAGAAATAAAATGATATAATTATAATACATACATATTAAATATAAAAATCAAACGTTAACAATAGGATCTCATCAGCGCCATTTTACAGCAAGTGAATTAATGATTATTCGTCTACAAAAAAACATAGCTCGAACGGCGCGTTTTATTCCAAGAAGAAGGAAGCGACGAGCAGTTGTAGTCGATATTGCGAAAGTTTTCAATCTGCCAGCATCCAACGAGCGTTAAAGCGCTGGTCAAAGTCCCGGTCGTGCGAGACAAAAAGTCTATCTGCATTTATGCGGAGGTGTACACACACAAAGACGTCACCGCGTCTCCGCGTAAAAAATACCATTGCCTCACCTTTGTTGTGTTTGCACTTCACGCGTGTGCAATCTATGCACGGTCATGGCCACGTATGAAATATTCAAAGTGGCTCTAATGTTAACTGGTGACCACTCTTTGGTCTGCCACCTTTGTGTCGCTCACGAGGGGTGCATCTGCATGCAGATCGATCCTGCATCTAGAGAAACCGGCTTATCCGCTCTCTGGTATAGAGAAAGAGAGATAATACCGTACGCACGCCCCCGTTCGTTTGGTATTCTAAAAAGCGAGCGTCTCTTCTTCTTGTCATGCAATATTCAAAATTTCGCAAGGGCGATGACGAGCGGAGAACGAAGATAGATTTTCACGATAGACGTTCAATCAGTTGAAAAGTGATTTTTTGCGAAATGCTAAAGTTATACATGTATTACAATATATGGACTACTATTATACGAATTATAGTTATGTGAGAGAGAGAATCTCGATTTTATTTTTAATTATTGAATTGTCTTTAATTTAAAGGATACATTTTTTCATTTAACCATCTCTTATATGTTTTTTAATGATCTCATATTCCGATTGTATCGAGTCACTAGCTTTTTCATAAATACATACAAGATGTCTTTATGATGAATCGCGTTTCAAAATATCCGAGCGATTCGATTCAAAATTATGT
This sequence comes from Trachymyrmex cornetzi, assembly GCF_001594075.2. Taxonomy (NCBI): domain Eukaryota; kingdom Metazoa; phylum Arthropoda; class Insecta; order Hymenoptera; family Formicidae; genus Trachymyrmex; species Trachymyrmex cornetzi. The sequence goes on along the minus strand of NW_017300171.1, from coordinate 7,385 downwards.
TTTCTGGATATACAATATTAGCATCTTAAGGGGATGCTGGAGTAACGGTCGAAGTTAATCAAGGTCGATAGTACAGACTTTTTAAAATTCCAAATTCGACAATAGTGACATCTTTCATTTCTTATACTTATTATATATATCATTGTGTCTCGCTCAAACGCATTCATTTGTCCTTATCTAACATATTGCAACGCTATCTCTTAGAAAGAGATCAACTAAAATACTGTTCGATTTCATGGCTTCACATCAATTTTATTCGTAGTATACGAACAAAATTTTTGGCGACTCTTCTCTCTTATACCAAAGCCCCTACCTCGTTTCTAAAAGCATAGGATTGTTCTTCAAAGTTTTCTATAGTCTGCTGGCTACTTATTTTAAACGGGTAAAATCCAAAACTCTTATATGCAGCACATATTGTGACGAGTTGACTGCAGGAGCCGGTGACAAAACTACAATTTTTAATTTTCTTTCATTTTTCGCATTAAATTGTAGCTGGCAGCCTGTGTTGTTGTCGATACTTTAATTGTGGAGAAGGACTTTTCAATCCATAAACACAATTAAGAGAAAAGAGTTTTTAAAAATTAATTGTAAAATAGGACACTCCAGCATCCCCTTAAACTGTTGATGTAATTTTATGCGAGCTACAGAACACAGATGATATCATCTTTCCGTATTTTGTCGGCATACTAAAGATCGATCTTCGATTTTCTATGCGAGTATACAAACATATCTTATAAATTACAACTGCGTATGGAATCGATTCTTTCGTTTCACTTTTTGCGCTCATCCGGCATAATTCGGCCGGAGGCGAGTCATCGACGAGATAATTAAATGACCCTGTGAAAAGATCTGGCGAAATACGATTATATAAATGTTATTGAAGCAACCTCTCAACGTTTGCTCACAATTCTGATAATATGCATTCTTTTTTCTTGTTTAGAATTAATAATGAAGTTGTTTCGTCACCTTTGCTATCAATTCTCTAATATCTATCGGATAAAATCATCCTATTAACTAGACGCATTATAACAATGTTATACAGCAGGGGAGATCAGAATGTAAAAAGAACTGTTATTTTTTTTTTATCGGCCCGCTGTGTGAGCGACGCGTGTTTTATCGCTGAATATTTTTTCGCGTTATCTATCGAGCTCCAGCAGCCGGCGGCTGTTATTACAGCAGCTTCTAACGTTGCCCCATCGTCATTAGGAATTCCGTAAGAGGCGGCTGCGGTGAAAAGGGTATTATGGAAGAACGTATTGATGATCGCGGTCCTATCTTCATTCGTAGGCGTCGCGATATATCGTCATTTAACTAAAGGCAAACTCAGAAGAATTATATTTATTAAAGGAGAAAAATTGTAATTAAAAAACAAAAATCCGCGTAAATACACGGAATTTTTTTTTAAATTTGGTAGTTGACCTGAAAATATGATAGTGTGGTACAATGCTACAATATAATAATTTAAAGACTTTTACCATGCATTTCAGTAAAATTGATCAAACTTATTTTGTATCTTTTATTGTAGTTTTATTAATCGAATGAGAGAGATTTACATTAAAATTATTCAAAATATATAATTTTGTCTCCCACGACTGTCATATTTTCAAGGTAAACTCTAAGAAAAAATTATCTCCGTGTATTTTTTTACGCAACAACATTGGCGTTGCGTACATTGATTTTGCAATACTTATTTCACTAAGGAGAAAATATATTTGTTTTCTTCAAGAGAACATCATGTCTCGTTATATCTTCGCTTCTCTAAAATTATTAAATCTCCTATACTGTGTGGAGCTTAATTGGAACGCTTAAGGGAAAGTTTTTCGTTGTAACGAGATAATCGGATGGTCGAGTATCCATGGGGATGGCGAACACTGGAGCACCCTTTTCCAGGCGGGAGACGGGGGTGGCGCAAAATGTACAATGTTTCACGGTTAAATGGTTCGATTGTGCTTTCGGGAAAGGGGCGCAATGTTCGCCTCGGTGAATTATTAAATCCACCCCACTGATTTATATTTTCTTACTTTCCGCCTTCCCGTTCGATCTTACGAGGCGGAGATCTGCGGGAGAGATCTGATTGCGAGACACCCTTTGATTTGATTACTTGCTCCGCGGAGTATGACTGAAATCTTGCGCTCTCTTTCTCGATGCGGATTTATGTATAGCTTTGCCTGCAAAATTGAATATAAAGCCGCCGTGATAGCATCATGATTCTCGACTGTGCACTTTTAAAAGCACACAGATGCAGATAGTCGTAAGATATCATTTTATACATCACGTCGAACTTAATATTGTATTTTGTAATGTATACATGTATCGTTGCAAAATAATGTTCGCACAATAAAATGATTGAATGAATAAAACGGTAAAACATATAATAAAAGGAAAGAAGAGTTTATGTTTACATTGTTGTTAAAGCGACCTAAATGTTTACCCGATCGAAAGCAACTCAAGTATTCTTGACGGAGCAAGAAAGGGTTGCTCTCCGATAAAGCTGAGAAACCCAGCCCCTTTCATCATTTTCTCTCTTTCTCTTCCCTTTTCCTGTATTTTTCTTCATATTTTTCTTTCTTTTTCTTTCTTCTCTCTGTTTTATGTTCTCAGTATCTGTCCTTTTATCTCGTCTTTTCCTCCTCCTTTCGTCCTGTTTTCTCTCTTTTAATTAACTAACTGTGCCTATGTAGTAGGCTAAAGAGGGTGTCTAACTCTGGAGATTTTTTTTCGCGAGCGATCGAATAATCTATCTTCCCGTGGTAGGTTGAATAAGATTATCGAGTCAGTTCCGGCGATGGGATTGCTAAAAGATTTCGTCTACTAAATCCTTTGAGTTCTCGATGGGCTATTTAATGCAATTAATCGATTTATGAGCAGATCTTCAAGGTTGTAAAGTACTTCTCAGATTATTAGACTTTCATGCACTAAGATTATAATATAAATTATAAAAATTAATATTTTATATTATAAATACTTATAATATATATATATACATTATAAAAATAATAAATTACGATAAATTATTGTAAATATTATCTTTTGCAAAAAATAAAAAATTGTCATATCTATAATATCTAGAAAATAATGTCTATAACAATCTATTTGAAATTTAGAAAACATATTTATTATTCTCCGTAATATTGTAGCTATTTTTGTTACGTATTTTAAAGCTTGAAAGACGGAAAAGTTAAGACTGCTTGCGCCGCTGTCTTAGATAAACTCCAAACTTTAAATCCCGTTTCTTCGAAACGATATTTTTCTACCGAAGTGCGGCTAAGATAAATCACCAACGGAGACCCGGAGAAGATTACAATTTGGACAGAATGATGAAAATTCCATTTTCTATTGTTCCTAAATCGCAGATATTAATGAGAAAAATATAAAAAAGTAAGATTATTTTCTTTTTAAGTAAAAACGTGATTATATAAATATAATATAATTCCTATTTTTTGTTGTCATAATTTTCTAAAGTTTCTGTTGCAATTATTACGCCTTTAAAAATGTATTTGTAATAAACCCAGATTATATTTAAGATTGCTTAAAAATGTAAATTATTCTTTTCAGAATTTACGCCAGAAGCTTTTAACGTGACGAGAGACGGCGAGTCAAAAACTTATAAACGTCCCCAAAGGATTAATGCCGAGAACAATGAAGACTGACTCTCTGTCTCCCGGCTTTCATAAAGTGACACCTCGTCCTTCCGAACTAATTACTTTCGGCTTAAAATCCTTAATTTGTTACTGAAAGGCCGTTGTCACGAAAGACCGTCCCTCCACGATGAAGTCTTTCTTTGTCCAGTGTGTGCAGTAAATGTTGCTCAAGACGATAATTGGTTCCCGGATCCATTAGGAACCGCAAGCAAAAAAAGCATAGGTATATAAGAACTAGAGGTTTAAAAAATCTAGATAGTGTAAATAGTATATAGAACGGTTTTGTTGAAGTATTAAAAAATTTAACCAAACAACGAGAGAGAAAGAGAGAGAGAGAGAGAGAGAGAGAGAGAGAGAGAGAAGAGATCTGTGAAAATAAATTTTATTCGAAACGTGTTCGGTTTGTCTAATATTAATATGCAGAAAGAGCGATTTAAAATAATTATGAAGGACGCTCAAACTTGGACTCTGGTTGATAGAATATTAAAATTTCTCGCAGCATTGCTCATCATACTTGAGTTTTTCATCGATGTCTTCTGAGAAGACGGAGAAAAAACCGGTTTTTAAAATTGATTCTGCATTAGATAAAACTACGATTAATAATTAGTCGACTTTTACACAAATTAGTTGATTCCGAGGTTGAATTTCTCGCTTATCTTTTTAGTAAGAAGACTTCATCACCGCTTCGACAGCCACTTTACCGTGCTGAGCAATTTGACCGCGCTATAAATATAAGGTAGAGGAGCAGCATTCAACTGCGGCTGACATGAATCTTGATAAAATTCTTCGGTATTTCTGACAGCCTGGAAATTAACCTCGCGCCCGGTGACTCCTAGCGCGTCGCGAAGAAGGAATCTGAGGGTCTGATATTGAATTGTTTCTGCACCCTTTCCCCCCGGGCTCCCGGTAACACAGGGGGTTATAAGGCAACAGATGTATCTGATACATATTCATATCCAGACGAGGTTACTGCGTTATTGTTACTGTTATTATTGTAGGTACAGGCGCGCACAGAACTCGCAACTATTTTAAAGAAGAGAACGCGACACTGAACTCTTTCGTCGGGCGCCGATTTTGAAAAGATGCACGCTAATCCTCCCGATTTTTATTTTTCTCATCGTTACGATTTTTAATGCGATCGCTCGTCGTATAGTTGCGCTGACGTAGTCGCTTCATAATAAAAGCTCGTGTGCAAGTGCACGATGAAGCGGCGACAGAAACTGGAAGCTATCTCTCTTTTTCTCTCTTCTTTGTTGGCTTTATGCCGGCGATAAATTTTTATTTTTATCGCCGTTGCAATTTCAACGTAGTTTCGCCGTTCCTGTTATCATGGTGTTGATGTAACCATGCATGAAAAGAAAATAAAACATTCTTTTCGATATAAAAAGAATAAACCAACATATTTGCAAAATGTAATTATAAATTTCGCATCATACTGAATTCACGGTTTTTTATTTAAGTAACTTTCATTTAATTTATAATATATAAAATATATGTATCTTATTTGAGAGGTATGATCTTTCAAATATGACAAATTTAAATACTATTTAAAATATTTCTGGCTTTTATTATTGTACTCTGATCCATTCACAGAAATTAAGATATTATTTAACTTAATTGAATAGTGGCGATAATAAAATTTAAAAATTACAAACAGATCAAAATTCTAATCAAATTTATAATTTAATTAATTATTGTAACCAAATTTTCATTAGACAGAACAATACAATTTTTGTTATTCTAACCAAATTTGTTGTCCTAAGCAAAATTTGGTTAGAAAACTAATCACAGAACAACATATATTTAGTTATTCTAAATTTTGATTAGAATAATCTAATTTATGTTGTTTTGATCAAAATTTTAATTAGAACAGCACAAATTTCAAATAAAAAAGTAGGACAGTTAGTCACATATCAACAAAATTTATGGTTGCATGTACCAAAATATTTTTCTCAGGGTACACTTCTATCAACGACAATGAAATAACGCCGATTATGTACTCTACTGTCAGGATTCACATCGTTAAGTCGCTTAACGTTGAACTTCCGACGATTCCTTTGTGCCAAAATCGACAGTCCACGAAGAACTTTGGGTCAGTGTATAACTATGGGATATCTATTAACTTCGGCAATCGCCTCGGGTGCTTTCCGCGAGCGCGACGCTTAAGATGAGTTATTGCCGGTGGCTCTTTATTAAAGACTAATACGAGAGGAGCGGTCTGGATCCGAGTCTGACTCCGCAGGTCGAGAATCCCTTAATCTGCGCGATCTATTATCCCACGCCGTGGGTATATCGGAGTGAGAATTAGCCCTCTCCCGTTGCCCTCGTACGAGTGCGGCCGTAGTTGAGTTATTACCCTGGCATATCTTGAAGCCCCTCTTCCCTCTAGGGTAGTGAACCGCCACTACCAGTAGCAGCCGCTATAAGACCGAAGTACCCGAATGTTTCGCTGATAATGCAAGTTTCTGGCAAAATTACTCGGCGTGTAACGCCGAGATCGGCACCGCCAGAGGTTTGCGGGTGAACGGACATTGTGATTTTGCAAGAAGAGACGTCAGAATCGGGAAGAGAAAAAGGAGAGAGTGGAATGGGAAAGGAAATGCCGGAGAGGAAGAAAGGAAACGAAGAAATCTTCGCGTTATCTCTCGAGCGTGACACGCAGTGCCGCGTGAAAAAAAATTTTTCTTTTTTCTCTTTCTTTCTCTTTTTTCCCCCTTCGATCTTACTTTGTCTCTCTCTTCCTTGAAAAGCGACTACACTCTTCGGGCTAAATATGAATTATGCATGAGGGAAAATGTAAAACTTTATGACGTATATATAAGGCCCGCGTAAAACGTCATGCAGATATCCACAAATCTATTATACGCTTTTTAATTAGACGCTGCCGAATCTGACGAATGAGATCTGGTATATTCTGATAGGGACCTCCTTTGCGCCATTCGACGAGGGAAGCCTCTTAGCGGGGGGAGAAGTTTCGAGAAACATAAAGCATGAAATGAAATAAAATTGCATGTTTCTTTATATATTTTTATAATTATGCAACGTTATAACTTAACAAAATTACCTTTTTAAAAAAAGGTAAAAAAAAGGCGCCAAGTGTGCATGTACCTTTCATAAAAAACTGTACTTTACATAAACTAAAAAAAAAACCGTTACATAAATAATATAGTTCAAGTGGTAATGTTGTTAATTTTTATTATAAATTACCCCTCAGTAGTACGTATGCATGTATTAAAAAAGAAATGAAATCAAATCTTTAAATTACGCCAATTGCAAAACGAATATATAATTTCTTGCAATATATAACATATACTATTGTATTTTGTAAATTGCGAAAAGAACATATATTTTATTGCAACATATAACATTTAATTAACGAGACAAAATGATACGTACCTTTATCTTTCTATTCAAGAGTCTTTTATATTTGCAATGAAATACAACATTTAATTTTAAAAAATTAAAGACGAAGCATCACAAAATGAGAAAATTTTATGAAAATAAAATTTTTTATGTAAAAAAACTTGGCGCGCTGCTAGACCTCAAAATATAATAAGTAAATGTTACATAAAAGAAATAAACAATGTTTACTATTTAATTCACATTAATTAATAATCAAACATAAAATTACAATCACAATTACACACACACACACACAATTAAGATTATAATTAATTTTAAATCTACTTTTAAATTTAACTTAAACCGCATGTCTTACAAATCTGAAATCATTATTTTAGTCTT
>NW_017300170.1:200408-201158 GCF_001594075.2 Trachymyrmex cornetzi | reverse complement strand
ACATCTAGGAAGGGGAGTTTTCCGTTTTCCTCTATATCCATGGTGAAGTGGATATTTGGGTTTGTTGAGGAAAATAAGGAATTTACGGAGTTTTGCTCTGCCGTGTCTCCATATCACGAAGTGTCGTCTACATAGCGGAACCAAACTTCTGGCTTTTTTGGTGTTTTTCCGAGGGTCTCTTTCTCGAAGTGCTCCATGAAGATGTTGGCGATTACAGGAGAGATAGGAGAGCCCATTGCCGCTCCTGAAGTTTGTTCATAAAATTGGTTGTTGTAGGAGAAGTAAGTGGTTGTTAAGCAGTGCTCTATTAGTGGGATGAGGTCAGAGGGGACTTTGTGTGAGGCCTTTATTATGTTTAGTGTGTCTTTTATTGGGACTTGTGTGAAGAGGGATTCTACGTCGAAACTTACAAGCAGGTCTGTGGGATGTAGTTGGATCTTTTGGATCTTTCTTATGAAGTCCGTCGAGTTGGTGATGTGTGATTCAGTTTTTCCAGTGAGGGGTTGTAATGTTTGTGCTAGGAAGCGGGATAGGCTGTACGTCGGGGAGCGTATGGCGCTTACACTCGGTCTGAAGGGGATGTCCGGTTTGTGTACTTTTGGTAGTCCGTACAGTCTTGGTGGGAGCGGGTTTGTAGGTTTTAATGTCGATTTGGTTTTGCTGGGGATGTTGCTTTCCTCCACTAGGGTCTTGGTTTTTTGTGCGATTGTATTAGTCGGATCTTTGTCAAGCTTTTTGTATGCTTTGTCC
>NW_017300170.1:188422-199877 GCF_001594075.2 Trachymyrmex cornetzi | reverse complement strand
GTGACTTGGTGAAGTGGATACGTTCTTTGACGAGGATAAGGCTGGTTTTATGAAGGATGTTTTTGGATTTGTGGGTTCTTAGGTGGTCCTTGAGTTGCAGGAACCTTAGGATGATGTTATTATCCCTACAGCGTTTTAGGAATGCTAGATTTGATAGTTTCATGGCTAGGGAAGACCTTAGTTTGCTGAAAGTGTTTACCTTAGCAAGGATACTCTCCCCGTAGAGGTATTTAATAATATTCTTGAGGCTTTCACGGGTGTTTCCTATATGGCAATCTTGCGTTTCGCGGGTTTTCTCCGTGTTCAAATCCATTCTTGGAATGCCAACGTTTCGTGAACCTTGCAGTCCACTTCATCGGAAAATTGTCCGTAGTATTAGATGTTGGTACATTAGCAGAAATGGCGGAAAGACCAGATTCTTGCGTAAGATCTTTTAGCAGGTTTAGTTCAACTGAACCGATTGAGTTTAAATCATTGTAATCTGCGGAATACACAGAATTGGGAGATGAGGGAGTATGCGGATTGGGGCTGTATGTAAAAGTAGGCGGTTGCAGGGAAAAATTATTATTCGCGCGACCACCATCACCGCAGCCCCCGCCTGAGGCCGAAGCCATCACAAGCGGGGGAAAAAATGTCGTTAGATAAGCAAAGTTTTTAAAAAAAAAACGGACAGAGAGACACAAAGTAGCACGGACGCACAGAAAGATCTGTCGTCAAAAGAGAATAAAGAGTAACGAATAACCGGTAACAGACACCAGAGATCAACGACGCGAGGTTATGGTTGGTAAACGCGCGCACGTATCGTGAATGACCGATTCATTTTCTTTGCCTATACCGCCAATGCATTGGGCTGAAGCCAAGATAGGTGCGAGAGAGAAAGGTATAGAAGACCTAAAATTCGCAATGCGCATGTTCAGTTCCGTCATTCCGTTCGTCAATCCATTGGAACAAATGGAACAACGTAATAGATGGAATCACCTGACGAAATTGAGCATGCGCATTGCGAATTTTAGATCTTCTATACCTTTCTCTCTCACACCTATGTTTGTATTGGCTTCAGCCTGAGCGTCCTATTATCATTCCATGTGTATATGTTCTAAGCAGAGCACCTGGCGGCTCGGCCGTGCGGTGGTGGGGATCGCGTGCCGGAAATGTGCAAATCCTGCGAGCACATTAATGTGTATAATTCATAACATAAAGCATAATTTATTTAGGTATACACTTAACCTATAAAATATTCGAAATGTACTGTCAGAGATATCAAATGGATTTTGTGTATCCTGTAATCGCTTTTTTATAAAATTGAAGTTTTTTTTGCGAATATTGTTATTCTCGTTTTCATCTTCCTCCATACAAAGAAGCATAAAAATGTTATCCATTGCTACAAATAAGACAAATTTCGAACAATTTCGACACACTTTGGCACAATTCGAATAAAAATGTCATCCTTTAGCATAAAAATGTCATCCATTGCTTAAATAAGACAAATTTCGACACATTTTGGCACAATTTGACATAAAATTTCTTGCTGAACAATCTCACGTGAGAAATATCGCATTCTCACTATGATGAAAGTTACGGCCGTAATCATACCCAGTGAGAAATGATAATGAAATCGACATCTAATCGATGTCGATTCGACGTCGAAAGCGTCAAATTGATATCGAATCGACGTCGATTTGATATCGATTTCATTGTAATTTCTCACCGGGTAGTCCTTCCTTATTTTAAAGATAGAGGAAGCCTCCATGAAGGACTCCTCGAATCTTCAAGGCCTCCTTGTTTCATAAACGGACCTCAAGTCTCCCTTTCAGGGCTGCGTTCAGAAACATCATCCGAGTGCCCCCGCGTATCGTATTATCTTTGTTGTTCACTCAGTGTTAAACAAGGATAAGATAATACACGGAGACACCCGGGTGATGTTTTTGAACGCAGCCCAGAAGGAAGGAAGATTTTAGGGATTTTTAGTAACTTACTGGAAGCAGCCTGTTATAATATATGTAAATTTTCTCGAGAACTTCTAGAATTGTGAATTACAAATAATTATGAGTAAAGATTAAACAGTTATAAATTATTGATTAAGTCGCGATGAAACAGTGTACAACGATAATGGATAAAGATAAAAGCAGTGCTCATTATACGGAGAAAGAAAAAATGCTTTTAGCGCAGCTTATTTTCGAAGAAACAGCTATCGAAAATAAAAAGACTGGTTCGACAGATCTAAAAGAGAAGGCCGAAGCGTGGGAGAGAGTAACAAAAAAATATACTAGCCAAGGACTTACACCACGTACCAGCAAACAATTAAAAAAATGCTGGGATAATATGAAACAAAGGTAAGTATTATAGCGAATATTATATAATTAATCAGTTTATTATATACTTTTCTCAAGTGTATATTTTCTTTCCTATATATCTTTATAATTTCTATCCTATTTCGATACTTATTATTTTTTTAATTGATTCTTTCAGGAAATGAAAATTAAGCACTGCCATCCGGCACGAACGGCTTATGACAGGTGGAGGTTCTGCACCAGTACAGCCAAATGATCCAGTGATAGAATTTATGGATGCAACTAATCCAAATTTAGATGTAGAAATAGATTGTGCATATGACAGCACTGCAGTATTTGAGAAAGAAGGTAAGCAGTGTACATACATACTGCAATTAAGACAGTTTTTACATTATGGCAATCATTTTTTCTTCTTACTTTTCAGATAATGTAAAGATGTATTATAAGTCTGCAAAAGGAACATTGATTATCCAAGATGAAAAAGAAGAGAAAGATAAGGAAGACGAGGAAGATGTTATCAATACAGTTGATATATATGATCAGTATGATCACAGCGTTCCAGCTGTTTCTCGGAAAACGCCATTGCAAAATAGGACATCTCCAAATATTACAAACATATACGTAATGAAAACACTTATGAATTAGATTTATATTAATCATTAACATTAACGATTTCGTTGTAATTTTAATAACATTACTGCGGTAAAGCAAATATCGTAATGGATTACATATTAAACTTTATATATTACAACGTTAAATAAATACATAATGTCAGTTGACAAGGATAAAATGAAATACATAAATATTTAAGAATAATCTCTTATGCTTTAGCTAAAAAAAGTAATCTTTATTTCTGAGCAGCAGCGGGAGTTTCATTCTGCAAAAATGAAGATTGCTGAGACAGAGGCCAAGATTGTCCTACTATAACTTTTAAAGGAGGAAGATGTTGTTAAGCAAATGGCATAATATACATACAGTATACATCAAAATATTATTTAATATTGTATTTTTTTTATTCATTTTTTAAATTTTATTATTTTAATATTATTTTATATTTTTTATATAGTATACATCAAAATATTATTTTTGAAACATAAAGTTTCGTTACTTTCTCTCAAATCGAGAGATAGTTATTAAAACTATCCTCTCGATAAATGTTTTGTTTTTAAATATTTATTTAGTTATTATATTGTTAGTAAGTGTGACAAAATTTTATTGATACTTCTTTTATTTAATAGAAACTATACTTACTACAAACAATAAAATCTTGCTTGTTTAGATTTTAGAACGTTATTATTTTAAATAAAGAATACTATAAATTTGTGTTTTTGTTAAATAAATAAAACATTCTTTAAATTAAAATGTATTTTTAATTATCACGTTTGTACATTTGTATGAATTTATTTATTTACATCATTAGAATATGTAAAGGCTGAATATAAAAAATAAAATTAGTTCATAGTACTGTTTTATGAAAAATGTCTTAAAATAAAAGTGTTTTTATGTACAAGTCCTATTCCATCTTGTTCTCGATTTACAATGTTCTCAAATATAGGTTCATTAAATTCTTCTTTAATCACTTCGCCTAAATTGTATTTAATGCACACATTGTGCAAAACGGCGGTGGCGCAAATAATTGACACTGATGTGCTCAACTTTGTGCGTAAGCCATAATATAGACATGGAAATCGATGTTTCCAACATCCCAATAACTGTTTGACGGTAACTCGCGTTTTCTTGTGCGCAGTATTGTACCGAACTTCTGCGTCTGTCTCAGGTCTTAAAACAGGTGTCAATAGATAGCTGCGGCACACATATCCACTATCACCAAGTAGAATTCCATCCAGGCGTTCCAGCTCGAAACGACAGCGCAGACCGCTTCGATCAAATATCACGGCATCGTGAGTTGAACCTGGATGCCTGACAACAATATCAAGAATTTTTTCGTTGGGGTCCACTTACAACCCATAAAACAATAAATTATAAAAATTGTTGAACTTATTAATCCATTCATAATCATTTGACATACAAAAAAAGAACACTTGAAAAAATATACCTGTACATTTAAAGAAAACCATCCTTTTCTATTCCGAAATACTTCTCCATAATTCCGTCCAGGATTTGCAATGCGTATATGGGTACAATCAATACACCCTGTACAATATTTGTTCAATGGAATGATGCACGGATTATTTCCAACAAATAATCTTTATTTGATAACTCAGTAAACTTATAAAAGTTACGACGGAACGCAGATCGACACGAGATCGGTGTCCATTACAAAAACTCAACCGTCCTTTCTGAGGAAATTCGTAGTAGTAAAAAATGGTCGCGACTCCTTCTTCCCTTTTTGCCTTTTACTAGATCCGACAGAAGGTGCTGAACTCTTAAACTAGGAGGGCGCGGGTTTCAAACTAAACTTACATCATAATAAGTGATTCGCTATTAATAATAAAAGAATTACAACTGAAAATTAAATATTAAACATCCCGCCAGCATTGCAAGACGAAGGCTTGTAAGATCATTTACATATAATTGACGATAATCTAGGCAGTAATGATAAACAGTATAAATTATGTTTCAATTGGAAGAATACATATTTTGGGCAGACTGCGTTGAAGAACTCCATTCGATGTTTTTACATCTATGACCCTTATTAATCCATCCTTTCCTGGATATACGGCGACAACTCTTCCTAGACGCCAGTGCATTGGTGGTGTGTTTTCATTCCGCAACAATACCATCGTACCGATTTTTATATTCGCCTTTGATTCTTCGGTCCATTTGTGCCGTTGTTGGAGTTGAGTTAGATATTCCCTCGACCACCTCTGCCAGCAATGCTGTCACATCTGTGTTAGCAATTGGTGTCTGGTTAAACGATTGACTGGTTCATCGGACACATCTACTTCTGGCAACGAAGTCAAAGGCACTCCGATAAAAAAATGAGCTGGTGTTAATGCAGCTAAGTTAGTACCATCTGTCAATGGGCAAAGAGGTCGCGAATTGAGGCAAGCCTCTATCCGTGTCAACAGCGTATATAATTCCTCATAACTAAGAGGTGTCGTTCCAATGAGTTTTCGCAGATGAGTTTTTGCGGACTTAATAGCGGCTTCCCATAGTCCTCCCATGTGAGGCGAGTGTGGAGGGATGAAATTCCAGTTGATCGAATTTTCTACCAAAAAATCCGATATCTTCGCGTGATGGTCGGGATTTCGCAGGATTTCCCCAACTTCTCGCAGCTCGTTGTTCGCGCCAACGAAATTTTTTGCGTTATCCGAATAGATATTCGCACATTTACCTCTACGCGCTATAAACCTTTGCAATGCTCTGATGAAGGCCGGAGTACTTAAATCTACTACTAACTCCAAATGTACAGCACGTCTAGTGAAACATACGAAGATACATATATATGCCTTATCAGTCTTATTTCGTGATATCTTTATAGTAAAAGGCCCGCCATAATCGATTCCAGTGTTTAAAAACGGACGACTTGTCGTAATACGCGTTGCCGGTAAATCACCCATCCGCTGGTGTAACGTTGGAGGTTTAGCACGAAAACAAACGATACACTTTCGTAGCACATCCTTTGCGGTGCCTCGAGCATGAAGTGGCCAAAAATGTACGCGTATTGCCGCCAATAATGCTTGAAGGCCCGCATGTAAATGCTTGTAATGTTCGTGTAGAATAATCAATCGAGTTAGTGGGTGTTTTGACGGCAAGATAATTGGATACTTCTGAGCGTAAGGAAAGGGTGCGTTCGATAATCTACCGCCAACTCGCATTACGTTGTGATCGTCTAGGAATGGAACTAACGAGCGTAACTTACTTGTTTTACTTACTTGACCGCACGATTCTAAACTTCGTATATCGTTACCAAAATCACGATACTGCGCTAACGATACTAAAATTGTCATGGCATTCTCCAATTCTGCTACTGTTAACGGCCCTTTAGACTTCGACTCAAGTTGCAACACGTTATGTTTGAATTGTAAGCAATATCCTATCACTCGTTTTAACTTTGTCAAGGATGAAAATCTCAAAAACAACTCGTCAATATCGTTTACTTGGCTATGGAAAACCTTTGAGGACTTTCGCTCCTCGAGAAGATCCTCACTAATAATAATGGTTTCCTTGGAAGCAGGCCAATCATTTGACTTCAGCCAATCAGGGCCATACCACCATAGACAACAGGCCCTCAAATTAGTTGAGTTCATTCCCCGTGGTATAATATCAGCAGGATTTTCCTTTGAACTTACATGATTCCATCTTGCACGGACGGTTAATTGCTGGATCTCTGTGACTCTATTTGCAACGAATTGCACCCATCGTGATGGTTCACCCTTTATCCAGGCGAGCGCGATTGTGGAATCACTCCACAAGTATGTTGAATCAGGAGTTATGGTTAATGCTTGAATGACTTGTCGATATAATTCGGCTAACAATAGGGCTGCACATAATTCTAATCTTGGTAACGAGACGTTTTTCAATGGTGCAACCTTCGATTTTGCACACAAAAGATTAACCGTTGCTTCTCCGCTATTATTTACAGTTTTGATGTAAATGCAACAACCATATGCGATTTCTGAGGCGTCGCAGAAACCGTGTACCTCCATAGTGTTATATTCCTTACTAAACGCATGTCGAGAAATTAACATTTCAGGAATATACTGTATTTGGTCTTGAAAATATGACCATTTCGAGTGTAATTCGATGGGAACTGGATCGTCCCAATCAACCTTGAGACGCCAAAGATCTTGAAGTAAAAGTTTTGACTGGACTGTTATTGGTCCGATCAGACCAAGCGGGTCGAAAATCTGCGAAATAATGGATAATATGGCTCTTTTTGTTAATTTTGATAACTGAGTCCTCGAATTGATCCTGTATTGTAAGGTATCAGAATTAGTATTCCATATAAGGCCTAAAGTGTTGATCTCCTTATCAAAGTTTACTGAATCTGTCGTTTCTTGCTCCTCAGCAGTGAGTGTTGATTTTTCGTTCGAATTCCACTTATGTAACTCGAAACATCCACTGCGTAGAACGTTAGTGATATCTTCCTTCAGAATCTTCAATTGACTTAGGTCATTTCCGCCGGTTATCAAGTCATCGACATAGAAATCCCGCTTAATTGTTTCACTGATTTTAGGCATGTTAGTTTGGCATTCCAAAGCTAATTGATATAAACATCTTATAGCAAGAAAAGGTGCGCTTGCTAATCCGTACGTAACAGTATTCAAGCGAAAAGTCTGGACTGTTCCAGAATGTTTCTTCCATAAAATTCGTTGTAAATCCCTTTGGTTGGATTGTAGCAAGATTTGCCGATACATCTTATGGATATCAGATGTAATAACGTATGTAATGCTGTCGAAAACGCAAAATAATATTGAATAAGGTGTTCTGAATGGTCGGTCCCACGAGCAATATATCGTTGAGCGATCTGCCTGAAGTCGTCTTGCAAGATGCATCGAAAACTACCCGTACTTTGGTAGTACTGCTTGTTGACTTAACGACTGCGTGATGTGGAAGATAATTCGCATGTTCATCTTTGTCTTCGGCTTCTCCTATTTCACTCATATGATTCAA
Source organism: Trachymyrmex cornetzi (assembly GCF_001594075.2). Taxonomy (NCBI): domain Eukaryota; kingdom Metazoa; phylum Arthropoda; class Insecta; order Hymenoptera; family Formicidae; genus Trachymyrmex; species Trachymyrmex cornetzi. Next base: position 192,006 of record NW_017300170.1, on the reverse strand, counting down.
TTGCTCGTATTCCTGCATGAAACTGACGTATGCCTCCTTCAGCGTTGCATCCTTGTCAAATTTTCTTTCTACGGACCGTAAACGTTTCTCCGCAATCTCTTGCGATTTTCCGAGTGAAGATAATGAACTCTTCAGTGGCAATTGCACGATAAATCTTCCATTTTGATCACGTTGATGGGTTGACACGAAATTGTCCTCGCATAGCTGCTCCTCTTTAGTATGAGGCTTTGATTTTGTAACTTCCTCCAATTGCCAAAAACGTTCGAGTTGTTCTTGGATTTGTGAGTTCAGTGATAAATAACTTTGTGAAGTGTTACATTGAGTCGAGGACCTGCAAGGCATGAATGTGCCACCAATAATCCAACCTAAACTCGTCTCTTGCAATACCGGTAAATTATTGCCTAAATTGATGCGCCTTTCCTGCAATAAATTATAAAACAGTGCAACACTGATTAACAAATCAATCTTGGCGGGAACATTGTACCTTGGATCCGCTAGTAAAATGTTTTTGGGAATCGTGAATTGACATATGTCGAATTTGTCTGGCGGTAGCGTACCAGTAATCGAATCTACTACGAAACAGGATAACTCTGTTCTATATTCGTTATACTTTGATTTCATAACGGTAGTGGCTCTGTCATTCACAAAAACGTTTGTTTGACCGATACCATTAATCAAATGGTTTGTTTTAAAAGTATTTAATTGCAATCGTTGACATAATTCCTTTGTCATAAAATGACTCTGAGACGCGGAATCAAGTAGGGCTCGACATTCTTGATAGTAACCGTTATGATCGCGTACAAGAACGATTGCTGTGATAACAGAGACTGCACTACACCTTTATTGGTACAATGCGACGTCGTGGCAGTAGTGCTAGTTCGCACCGCAGAATCGTCCTCGCCTTTCTTATTTTGAACTTCTCCTTGTTCAATATCGACTGATTTAGTCTGCGGATTATTATTGTCGAGATGTAACATTGTATTATGTCGACGCTTACACCGTTGGCAACTACCGAAAGTACATTCACGTTCAGGATGAGAACGTAAACAATTCAAATAAATTTTTAATCGTTTCGCTTCTCGTAATCTTTCGTGGCTCGATAATTTACGAAATGACGGACATGCATATAGCCAATGTGAGTTCTTACATAATGGACATTGCTTCTCCACGGGAGATTGCGCAGTTAAACTTACAGATTTTTTATGCGATTTTGTATTAGCTGAGGAAGTATCCTTTAATTGGTTAGGCAATAATGTCTCGAGAATTGAACGTTTATTTAGAAAGTCGATGAATTCCTTCATAGTTAGCAATTTCGAAAATTCTCTTTTAAATTCCCATTCTCGTTTTGTCTTAACATCGAGTTTAGGCGTGAGCAAATGAATTAACAATGTGTCCCAGGATTGAAACGGTTGTTCGAGCTTTGTTAATGCAATCATGTTTTGTTGTATGTCATCAATTAACTTTCTCAAGTTGGTGCAAGATTCCTTTGTCAGAACTGGCAATTCAAGGAGCGCTTGGATATGGTGATGTACTATTAATCTTTTATTTTCAAATCGCGACTTTAACAATGTCCACGCAGCATCATAATTTTCGTTCGACAAGCTTAACGATTGAAAACATTGCGCAGCATTACCTTTAACTGCAGATAATAAAACTTTTGAACTTTCGACAAACTTGTATTAGAATCAATAATAGCTTCAAATGTATGGCGAAACGTGATCCATTGATCGTACTCACCATTAAAAGTTGGCAACTTTAAATCAGGTAATTTTAACAATGAATTTATATGTGTTGTAGTATCGATAGTCGCCGACGCTGCTACTTCGGTTGACGTGCTCGGACTTAACCTAGTCGCAGTGTTTCTTCCTAAAAGTATCGTAGCGTAAAATGCATCCTCGAATTTCGTACGTTCCTCTGTATCTACATCGGTCAACTCTTCAATTTGTGACCGAACTTCGTCATACTCGGATAACAATTTCTCCGCACATTCTAACCTTAATGGTAATTCCCGAGCTTTGGACGTATCCATGTCAAGCTTTCCCAAGAATGTCTGGAACGTTGTAACCTTCGTTTTTATAATGGTTCGTTTTTTCGTTAATTCCTGTACGGACATTGTAAATACGGATATTGTTACAAGGCAAACAATTAATATGTAAGTAAAGCACCCGAATTGGTCTTTCCACTCATATATCGTGCGTTATCTAAGGCAATAATACAGACGTATATTTGGAACGGACTTACAATTTTTGTCGTAATCGTCGTTGAATTTATAACAGCTTTTTGATTGTACACCGATGCCGCATCAGATCTCGCGATCCATGCAAAAGAATGCCGAAAGATCCGGCTCGAAGGACCAATTTGTACAATATTTGTTCAATGGAATGATGCACGGATTATTTCCAACAAATAATCTTTATTTGATAACTCAGTAAACTTATAAAAGTTACGACGGAACGCAGATCGACACGAGATCGGTGTCCATTACAAAAACTCAACCGTCCTTTCTGAGGAAATTCGTAGTAGTAAAAAATGGTCGCGACTCCTTCTTCCCTTTTTGCCTTTTACTAGATCCGACAGAAGGTGCTGAACTCTTAAACTAGGAGGGCGCGGGTTTCAAACTAAACTTACATCATAATAAGTGATTCGCTATTAATAATAAAAGAATTACAACTGAAAATTAAATATTAAACACACCCTATTATAGACGGAAAGTTGGCAATCTCATAAAATCTATTTTTATTACTCCGACGTTTTTCTTCGGTAAAAAAATTAATATATTCACTTGAGTGTGATGCTATAATTCTGGAAACTCGTGCAATAATTCTTGATACTGTAGTTTGGCTAAATCCTCGCAAGTCTCCATTCACAATCTGTAATTATAACTGCATATAAATAAAATGAAAATAAATTATCTATTTATTTACCGCAGTGTTAGAACAAAATTTACCTGAAAGCTACTTGTTGCATAAAAACGCAGTGTTATTAAAAGCTGCATCAATGGGGAAACTGGCAGTCCACGATTATCCAATCGCCTCAGTTGAGCATTTACCAAAGGTAATAAGATCTCGATAACAGCTGTTTTGCTGAATCTGTATCTTTTCCGAAAAGGAATGTCTTCTAAAAATTCTGTGGGATTTTCCCAATTACGTATATATCTTTTCGCAAGCCGCCACAAATTTCGATCTTCGTCTTCAAATCCATCGTCAGAATCATTTACAAATACATTATCCATTTATATTCCAAATATTTTCGGAAGACTAATATTATTACTTTATTTTCCTTTAGTCTGAAAACATGATACAAGTAACCACAAAACCATTGATTGAATATGACAACAGAGACAAACTAATTTTTGGAGATTTGCTTGGTTATAAAGATTGTCTCCACTTCTCTCACACAATCTCTACCTCAAGGAAACTCGTAACCTCCCTTAAGGGAGGGGTATAGTTAATTCGCGGTCAAAAGAAGGCATGTTTTTATGAATTTTTTTAGGCGCTCTGGTTAGTGCCAGTGTATTGAAATAAAATTATAATAATAAAACTACATCTCAAGAATATTCAGTAAAAATTTGGACGCAAAAAATT
>NW_017300170.1:185565-188051 GCF_001594075.2 Trachymyrmex cornetzi | reverse complement strand
TATAATTTTATTTCAATACACTGGCACTAACCAGAGCGCCTAAAAAAATTCATAAAAACATGCCTTCTTTTGACCGAATTAACTATACCCCTCCCTTAAGAAAAGGAAGCCAATAAGGTTCCTTGTTTGGTCAAGGAAGGTTTATGAAACATGAAATGAGAAACAAGGAATCCTCATTCCTCAAGGAAAGACTATGAATACGGCCAATACACCCGTATTCATAGTCCTTCCTTATTTTAAGGATGGAGGAAGTCTCCATGAAGGATTCCTCGATTCTCCAAGGCTTCCTTGTTTCATAAACGGATCTCAAATCTGCCTTCCCGAAGGAAGGAATATTTTACGGATTTTAGTAACCTACTGAGGATAGCCAATAGCATGTCATAATATACATATAGTATATGCATACTTAATATCGTGAATTACGAATAATAAAAGTTATAAAGGCATTGTTGATTAAGGTCCAGTTCCACAATTCACGGTTAATTCTTAACTGAGGTTCAATTTACCAGGTATGTAAATATGAAACCGGAATTTTTTAATAGAAAATACACGTTTATTGCATGAAAATGATACAAAATAATTTATTCGAAGTATTGCCCATCGCTAGCTATACATTTTTCCCACCTGTCTGACAATTTGTGGATGCCACGCCAAAAAAATTGTTGCTCTTTTGAGCCAAACCAGTCATCTAGCCATTTTCGTACATCTTCGTAAGAAGTGAAGCTCTGCTGAGCAAGTGCGTGTCCCATCGATGCAAATAAGTAGTAATCGGACGGGGCCAAGTCTGGTGAGTAAACCGCATGCGAAAGTATTTCCCAACCAAACGCCTCAATCGTTTCCTTGACCAGTTTTGCTGCGTGTGATGGTGCATTATCATGAAGCAAAATCACTTTGTGTTGCCTTTTTTGATATTCCAGTCATTTTTCACGCAAAGCTTGATTCAAATTGATCATTTGTTATCGGTAGCGTTCAGTATTAACTGTTTCATCAGGTTTTAGCAGCTCATAATAGATCACACCTTTCTGATCCCACCAAACACAGAGCATTGTCTTCCGTCCATAGCGATTTGATCTTGCAGTCGATGTCGATGGTTCGCCTGGAGTTACCCATGATTTTTTACGCTTAGGATTCTCAAAATATATCCACTTTTCATCAGTCACAATTCGATGGAGAAATGACTTTCTTTTGTACCTGGCGAGCAGCATTTCGCAAGTGGTTTTTCGGTTTTCCTGCTGTCTTTCATTCAGTTCATGTGGAACCTATTTTCCCATCTTCTGGATCTTTCCCATGGATTTCAAACGTATGAAGACGGCTTCTCGTGTCAAATTCAATTGATCCGCGAGTTGTTGAGTTTGAGCGTCATCCTCATCCAACAATGCTTGCAATTCGCTGTCTTCAAACTTTTTCGGTGGTTTTCCACGTTCTTCGTTTCTCAGGTCAAAAACGTCACTTTTGAATTTTTTAAACCACTCAAAGCACTGTGATTTACCAAGAGCATGCTCACCGTAAGCTTCGACAAGCATTCGATGCGATTCTGCAGCAGTTTTCTTCAAATGGTAACGGAAAATCAACGCTGTCGGCAAATTGTAGTTTCCAGGCACAAAATTCGACATGTTCAACGCTATTACAAACAATACTGTTGTATGAAACTTGTATTGTTGTGAGTTGAAAATCTTTGTCAGATGTCAGAACAAGAAAATGGCGTCAATGACGCGATCTGACGGCAACTACATTGACAGCTATGGCCATCTATTTGTAAATTCCGGTTTCATATTTACATACCTGGTATTCATTGTTTTTCCAATTCTAGAATTGGAAAGACATGAGAAACAAATTGAACCTCGGTTAAGAGTTAACCATGAGTTGTGGAACTGGGCCTAAATAAGGTCGTGATTTTGCAACAATAATGGACAAAAATAAAACTAATAGCGAATTTGATTGCACGTTAAAACCGCCATACACATACAAAATAACGTAAATTTATGTTTATAAATAAACACAGAAATCGATTAAATTATGAAACACTCAGTACATTTTATTGTACTGTTAGATAAAATATGTATTTTATAACAATTAATAAAACTATAAAATATGTATTACAGGCGGGTGGCACCCAGTTGGACACGGCTCAATTGGACACGAGCCACTCACAGCACTTGAGACTACAAAGCTCTGTCACGTCCGTAATAGCCTGAAAAATTTCTTTCCGAACAGACCTAGGTATAGTCCGACTGGCACACACGAGCACCGCAGAAGAACGCACCTGACGCTTCTCCCATACTCACCAACGGCACGGTCAATGGAAGGGGGCTTAGGGACGCCCATGGAGAAAACGTAGAGAGATAGTAGAATGTACCCGCGCGCGACATAGAACGGACACGCCAAGCCCGTCTCCGCGATCTCGCCCGACCAATCACCGTGCCGTTCCCAAACGCTTCGCGCGAAACATAATTCTAACTCTAATTGTAACTCTAGTTTTAACCAAA
>NW_017300170.1:183562-185503 GCF_001594075.2 Trachymyrmex cornetzi | reverse complement strand
AATCTTTCCTATTGGTTGATGTCACACGCTCTACCAATAGGAGAGCGCAAAACGCCATTAATCCAACCCAGGTTGGTGCAAACCCGGTCGGGCCGAAAATGCTATAAGAGAATGAGTCTGTGATTGGCGATACGCGAATCCGCTTACGCACGATCCGCTGCATGGGACATCACCCTAATTGTAACTCTAGTTTTAACCCAAATTGTAATTCTAACTCTAACTCTAATCGTAAATCTAACTCTAACTCCAATCGTAATTCTAACTCTGATTCTAATCGTAATTCTAACTCTAAGGGCCTGAGCACAATAGAGGAACAGGAATTAGATATTAAGATTTTAACCTATCAGAAACTGATTACATCGGAATACACGGTTTCTGATTGGTTGAAATCTTAATATCTAATTCTTGTTCCTCTATTGTGCGCAGGCCCCAACTCTAATCGTAATTCTAACTCTAACTATAAAATCCAAGATAAGTTCATCCAAGTGCGGAATTAACTGCACCCGCTAGTTGTTGTAATCAGTAATATAAAATATATCCCTATATTTGAACAATTGATTGAGCGTGTGATTCCTGGCAACCTCACCCTTCCGTTTACATTTAATATTATCGACATTAACGGAGGGTCGATCTAACCCGACGGGCCGCCAGGGCACTGGACCAAGAAGAGAAGCTTTCTCCTCCAACCACTGGCCTTTGGACTCGCACGGAGAGGACCTGCGGACACTTGACAGAAGAGATCACCAGGTACGTAATTTGTCTTACCTTCCGCCAATCGAATCCGTCAACCGTGAACCGCGTATAGCATGTGCCCTTTACACCCGCGAGCGCGCGCCTCGATAGACGCCAAAATACTCGCGATTGGACCATACTCTACGTGGTTGAATAGTGCATGTTGTGTTTCCGCATTATTTTTCCAACACAAAGAAGACAGCACTATTAAATGTCTCGAGTTATACCTCGCGCGCCAGCGCATGAAAAGAAAAACTACCAAGGAGTCTTACGGCATTATATTCATTTGGGAGCCGTCGAAAGATTTGAGTCTTGCAGCGTATGTTCGGTACTGACTGTTACGGTGCATGCTCTCGCGAGTTGTCCTAATTGCCCTGAAATATTAATTAGAATCATCGCTTATTTAGAAGAGACAGGAGAAAGCCCGTGGATCGAAACAGAACCAACCGTAATCGCGATATCTAGCGCCCGGCTGTAGCCAATCAGTGGGCTGGACAAATCTCATCGCGGAAATTTTATCGCTCAAAACGCGAATTAAACATCCCATCATAGCCTCAGGATAGCGCCGATACCGGAAGCCGGCCGGTGCCCCCTCGAGACGTAACAGCTCCTAAGCACCGGTCGCTGTGATTGGTGGTGTCCAATCGAGACGTGGTCAATCGGGATCACCCCCAAAATGATATCTCCAACGTTTTTGCTCTCAAAAATTGAACCGTTTACTATGTTTATAACCGTTTACTATGTTTATAACCGTTTACTTGTTTACCTTATTTAACCGACTGTCGAAATGACAAGATACATATTGTTCTCGCAGTTATTTTTTAAAATTTGACGATAATTTATAACATATTAACGAGTTACAAAATGTTACATAAGAGAGATTCATTGTTCAGTGTAGAAGCGTCGACTGTGTGAGCTTGAGTTCTCATTGCCACTCAGCTTTCCAACTTTGTGAGTATGTGACTTACCTCACAACAGTAAACGGTTCAATTTGTATGTGCTTGACCAGATAAAACCTCCGATTGTAAAAATTATTATTTTTTAAATCGTTTGTATTTCGTATGAAGAGTTTTGAAGTGCAACTAAAAAGGTTTGTGAGTCATTGTATTTATTACAATTAATCATTCTTTTTTGGACCATGTACTTGACCGAAATAATTAACCGGATTTAAATTCAACAAAGTTTAAACATGGAATCGTTTGTATTTCG
>NW_017300170.1:183243-183501 GCF_001594075.2 Trachymyrmex cornetzi | reverse complement strand
TTAAAATATCATGTATTTGACCGAATTATAGATATAGGCGCTACGGTCACGGAAATTCCGTTGGATAGGTAGTCTCTCTAGTATTTTGATATTCCATGATTGTATTATGAAATTGCTTGCACTATGTTTTGATTGTAAATTATTTAAAGGTGTGCGTATACGGTGGTGCAATGCATAAATAGACAACTTTAAATAATTTACAATCAAAACATAGTGCAAGCAATTTCATAATACAGTCATGGAATATCAAAATACTAG
>NW_017300170.1:179852-183140 GCF_001594075.2 Trachymyrmex cornetzi | reverse complement strand
CACTACCAGTGTCTCCAGATACAGTCATGGAATATCAAAATACTAGAGAGACTACCTATCCAACGGAATTTCCGTGACCGTAGGGCCTATATCTATAATTCGGTCAAATACATGATATTTTAATATTTAATTAAAAATGGATGACTTACAAACGTTTTTAATGGTTCTTCATACGAAATACAAACGATTCCATGTTTAAACTTTGTTGAATTTAAATTCGGTTAATTATTTCGGTCAAGTACATGGTCCAAAAAAGAATGATTAATTGTAATTAATACAATGACTCACAAACCTTTTTATTTGTACTTCAAAACTCTTCATACGAAATACAAACGATTTAAAATAATAATCTTTACAACCGGAGGTTTTGTCCGGTCAAGTACATACGAATAACGGTTCAAGTTTTGAGAGGAAAAACTTTGGAGATATGATTTTGTCGTGCAATACTTCCAATCGTTGCGCTAGGGTGAAAGATTGCTGATGAAGACTTAAACCATAAGTGGAAACGTTCAAAATTAAGGTTTATATTTTTAGCATTAAGAAAAATTGCGCTAATTAGATAACCAGCGTTGACTCCTGCTGCCTATAATACATACTTTACAGTTTTATTAATTGTTTTAATTAAAGGAGTCTGTAAAAATTTATTAGTTTTTTGGTAATTTGTAATTTATCATGTATTTTATAATTCGAAATATTTGCATTTTATTTTTATACTCAAATTAAATCAGTGTACAACGGCTTTAATATGCATCAGTGCTTCCAATCGAATTCGCCATAATGCTTATTAGAAGAAAGGAGAAAATACTTTTGGTGCAGTTTATTTCCGAAAAAAAGCTATCGAAAATAATTATCGACAGATCTAAATTAAAAGCTACCGAAAGTAAAAAGACTGGTGTGACGAATTAAATTTGGAGGTTTGCTTGATTATGAAGGCTGCATCTCCTCCTCAAGGAAATTCGTAACCTCCCTTGAGAAAAGGAAACTAATAAGGCTCCTTGTTTAGTCAAGGAAGGTTTATGAAACATGAAATGAGGAACAAGGAATCCTCAAAGAAGGACTATGAATACTCGGTATTAGCCACTTAGTGAGAGTTCACTTTTATGATGTTCACTAGGTTTTAATAGCGTATTTCACTGACAGAACCGGTGCGCACTCAGTGCACTTTAAAGCTGTTGTACATTAACCTAATCTGACTGTAAAAGTGAGAGATCTCAGTCAATAAAGTACCCAATGTATATTTTATTAAATATCACAATAAAATGTATTAAGGATTTTGTGGTTTAATTTATGTTTATATTTTTATTAAATGTACATTTTTATGTCGATTTGTGTACAACAGCTTTAAAGTGCACTGAGTGCGCACTAGAGTCCTAGATTTATCAGAGAGGCGCAACCGGTATTATGCATTCTGATTCGCTGTTGCAATCTGACCAATTGCGTGACTTGGCAGCCATTTATAGTACTAGTAACATATTTCTATTTCATTTTATCCTATACATTCTATCTCACATTATCCTACACGTCTTATCTTGGGGTCGATTCTGTATCTTCATTCAAGGTGAAAATTACAATTTGACATAGTTTAAAGGCAGTTTCATAGCATGTCGGCCATGTTTAGTACTCTCCTTAGCACCATTGTCATACTGACTTAAGCCGGTTGTGCCTCTATGATAAATCTAGGAGTCTAGTGCGCACCAGCTCTGCCAGTGAAATACGTTACAAGATACACAATCGACCCCTAGGACTCTAGTGTAAGTAAGGCACTATAACCGTGAGTATTCATATATCTATTATTTTTATTCCTTTCCCCTATCCTTGCTCTGTTCCTACTGAGCTGAGAAGATTATCATCGTTACAGGTTATAGCTTCTAAGCTGTTGGAAACCTTGTAGGAATGGAAGGAGCTACAAAATTTGGTAATTATTCAGAATACCTCCCTCACCTCCGATTTCGATAAAATTAGGCTCATTCGACGCGTTTTTGCATGAAACGAAAGAATCTGGCAGAAAAAAGTGTCGCTCTGCCTCGCGAACCGAGATATTTAGCGTTAAAGTTGACGACTATGGAGGTTAGGAAATCTGTCATACCGACTATGTGTAATAAATTAAACGTATGTAGTAGTGCTTAGACAGTGTCCGCTTGGAATATTTGTAACCCATGTAGACAATGGGGTGTGAGAACGCGATCTTTCTACTGTCTAGTTAAAAAGACTGTTTTCGCACACCCCTTCACTGTCTTCATGGGTTAGAAATATTCCAAACGGACACTGTCTACGTTGTAACTTCTAGGCGGTTAGGCCCCAAGCGGGTAGGATATGATATTTATATTTTGTTCGGGGCGGCGTAGCCGCCCCGAACCCAAGCATTACTGTCTATACATCCCACTGTCTACATGGGTTACAAATATTCCAAGCGGACACTGTCTAAGCACTACTACATACGTTTAATTTATTACACATAGTCGGTATGACAGATTTCCTAACCTCCATAGTCGTCAACTTTAACGCTAAATATCTCGGTTCGCGAGGCAGAGCGACACTTTTTTCTGTCAGATTCTTTCGTTTCATGCAAAAACGCGTCGAATGAGCCTAATTTTATCGAAATCGGAGGTGAGGGAGATATTCTAAATAATTACCCAAAATTTCAAGCAGCAAATACAAATCATAACCTGTAATGGTCGTAACCCGTTACAGAAAAGGAGTAAAAATGGTGGATTCGAATACCTACGTTTCTAGTGCTCTAGTGTAAGCTTGGGGTCGATTCTATATCTTGAAACGAGGTGAAAATTACAAAAGTGAGCGAATTTACTAGAATACTGATAATTTTGGTTCCGATAGCTGTGTCGAAAATATTCTTTTTAGTTACAAGGTTAGTAGCGCTGTGATTAACATAGCTGTGTTCCCGGTTCCGTAAGGAATCAGTAGACAGCGTAGTTTCCATTTGTTTTATCGGTGTCAGCTGATTTCTTATGGAACACAGCTATGTTAATTACAGCGCTACCAACCTTGTAACCATAAATGAGGTTGGAAGACGTTGAGTGGCCGGCACTTTTACTTTTTTTTGTTTGTTACAGGCGAAAAAAGCTACACTGAAAAAATTTTCTGGTTGAAAATGGACGAATCAGAAATTTCTGGTTAAATTTCTTAGAATTCTAGTTGATATAACCAGAATTCTGATTGATACTGTATTTCTGATGAAATCTACTAGAATTCTTATTTTTACCAGAATAATTATATTAATCAGAATTCTAGTTATCTCAACTAGAATTCTAATAGACATAACCAGAAAAT
>NW_017300170.1:176018-179764 GCF_001594075.2 Trachymyrmex cornetzi | reverse complement strand
CCGCATCCGATTTGCGTCGTACGACGCTCTGCAACCAATCAGAAAATAGGATTCCGATGGATTTTGGTTCTTATCATCGGAATCCTGTTTTCTGATTGGTTGCAGAGCGGCATACGACGCAAATCGGATGCAGTGTGAATCCAGCATAACTCCATCCGAAACGGATCTCAACCGTGCCACAGCGTACACATTATGTTCCAACTGAATCATGCACAACGTTAAACTGGAAACACAATAGACACAGGCAATAGGCACAGGCAACAGGGAATAACGAGCCGTCCAATCAGAGTCTGGGATATAATATCGAACTTATACCCCAAAGCTCTGATTGGACAGCTCGTTATTCCCTGTTTCCTGTGCCTATTGCCTGTGTCTATTGTGTTTTCAGCTTTACACTTTGTGCATTCCTGTGTACGTTTGTGTTAAGATGTGTTGGGTGGCACCCAGTTGGACACGGCTCAATTGGACACGAGCCACTCACAGCGCTTGAGACTACAAAGCTCCTAAGCACCGGTCACTGTGATTGGTGGTGTCCAATCGAGACGTGGTCAATCGGGATCATCCCGATGTGTTAAGCAATTGGAAAGCATCCATTATGGCTCTTACACACAGGGGCTCTATTCTTGAAAAGAAACGTATACGAAAGTCTAGGGAAATGCTACAGTATACGTTACGTATACTATAGTATTTCCCTAGACTTTCATATACGTTTCTTTTCAAGAATAGAGCCCATGGACGCGGAAACGCTTGCCGCGCGGCAAAATATGATACGGTAGCCAATAAGCTTATAGCTCCTAATGTGTTTATTGATTATCGCGTCTCATTTTGCCGCGCGGCAAGCGTTTCCGCGTCCAGTGTGCAGGAGCCATTAGTTCTGATGACGTGAACGTATTGAGTGTATTCAGTACTACAACCGCTCACTGAGCGCTCATAAGCTCTTATATCTAATTGGTGTATATTTTTAGATATAATGGAATATGCCAATTAAGTGCAAGAACTCACTGAGCGCTCAGTGAGCGGTTGTAGTACTGAGTGCATCCATTGGAGCGTGTTGAGCATGTTGGAGCGTGCGACGCGAACAAACCTAAGGGTGGAGTCCCATGAAGCGTATTTGCCGCGTATCGCGTAACCGCGTAACCAATCAAGAATCAATAAAACGCGAAATCACAACAGCGGATCGCTTTTGATTGGTTACGCGGTTACGTGATACGTGATAAATACACCTCATAGGTATCCAGCCTTAGGTAACTATAGGAACCGCGCAAACCGTGCCGCTTGCTTCTTTTCTTCTCTATTAGGGTGATGTCCCATGCAGCGAATCGTGCATAAGCGAGTTCGCGTAAAGCCAATCACAGAATCATTCTCTTAGATCTGCTTGCGAAATTTGCAAACAGATCTAGGAGAATGATTCTGTGATTGGCGATACGCGAATCCGCTTACGCACTATCCGTTGCATGGGACCTCACCCTAAGGTTGATATCACATTGAACGGTTCATGCGGCAGCTGAACAAATTTCAACCAATCGTAAAGTACTAATAGAAACAGATATGGTGCAGAAAATATAAATATAAAAGTACTTCGTGATTAGTTCACTTCGTGAATTTTGTTCCGCTGCCGCATGAACCGCTCAATGTGACTAGAGTCCCTAGAGTAGAGAGTCTGGACATACGGGAATCCACGTGATTGGTGCACGTGACTTGTGCTCTTACAATGGCACTACCAATCGGAACCTTGTTCACTCAGCGCGAATGGGAGTAAAATTAGAATAATACTCATGACATGAACTACAATGCTTATTGTTTTTAATTGAACTTCTTGCATTTCTCGCACCTCGGTTCATCATATGGTATATTTAAATATATTTACAATACAATTTTTTGAAATACATATTATTCATTATTGTTTTTATTACTTAAAAAAAGGTTAGGGAACTTTCCGAGCGTTGCAAATAATTATAGATAGACACATCAGAAATATTACTCATTTTATTTTTACGGATATTATGTATTATTATTAGGGCCTGCGCACAATAGAGGAACAATAGAGGAACAAGAATTAGATATTAATCAGAAACTGATTACATCGGAAGACACGGTTTCTGATAGGTTGAAATCTTAATATTTAATTTTTGTTTCTCTATTGTGCTCAGGCCCTTACTCATCACAAATTGATGTGATATTAATAAAAAAAAATCATGTTGCTTACACGACGTGACGACGCAGCAGCCAACCAAGCACACACACACACACACAAAAGTGCACACACATATTCCTCCATTTTGAGAGAACTTCCGCTGTATGTCCAGACTTTCTACTCTAGGGACTCTAATACCTGTGTGACATAGGTCTAATATAGCTGAAAGGAAGCAAGCGGCACTAAGGCCGGTATTTATAGTCGAGTCTTATAGCGTATTCGATTTACTGACTCGACCCGACTCCGAGTCAACAGTCTGTTCTGTTTAACTGCAAAAGAAGAGCTAATTTGTGTAAGAAATGCAGCTAAAAAGAACATACTGTTGACTCAGTGCCGGGTCGAGTTAGTAATCGAATACGCTATTATTTCAAGATCGTCTTAAGTAATTAATACTATAATGTAACTGCCTATTACGGTCCGAGCTGGATCTTCGTTGCTTTAAATAATTCAATCTTGAATTACTAATATATCCTATATATGTACTTGCATATATACCATATTGTAGTCTTTTTCAAACTGCGCTTAAGTAATGTCTTAAGACGTTAATGCAGCCTTCTGATTTGTTTGTGACTTCTTAAGACCGTACTTAAGACGGTCTTGAATATAAGATTTGACTATGAATACCAGCCTAAGGCACTATAATGGGTGCTTTCCATTTGATGACACACATCGACACAAATCGACATAAGTTTCGTTCTATCTTTGTCACTCTCTGAATGTCAATAAGAATAGAACGACGCTTGTGCCTATTTGTGTCGACTTGTGTCATCAAATGGAAAGTACCCATTATGAGTATTCGCATTCGCCATTTTTAGTCCTTTTCCCTCTCTTTGTTCTGTCTTCAATTTTCTTAGTTTAGCGGCGGAATGGAGAGAGAGCAAGTCCTTTTCTTATCCTCTTGGAGTGGCACCCAGTTGGACACGGCTCAATTGGACACGAGCCACTTACAGCGCTTGAGACTACAAAGTTTCTAAGCACCGGTCGCTATGATTGGTGGTGTCCAATCGAGATAAATCGGGATCACTCCCTCTCTTGCTTCTTTCCTCAATCCCTTGCTCTCTCTCCATTCCGCCGCTAAACTAAGAAGATTGAAGACAGAACAAAGAGAGGGAAAAGGACTAAAAATGGCGAATGCGAATACCTATATTAAGGGCCATCTACATAAGTTGCAAACGCAGAACGCAGTTCGCTGACGTATTTGTGACAGCCAATCAGAAGCGTCAATGGTACTAATAACAGTTTTTCATTGGCTGTTGCAAATGCGTCTGCGAACTGTGTTCTGCGTTTGCGACTTATGTAGACGGCTGTAACGTCTGGTGCGCCTATAGCGTAGCGCCCCGTTCGTTTACCAAGCGAGCGCGAGCACGGAATATAGCGAACCAATATAATATGTGCCGACTATAAGCGCGTTCAGCTATAGGCCAAGCCACCGAAACCTTTGCGATCGAACGCCACGCACACTGCGTCTGCGCCAAAGTATAAATGCTGAAAACGATGCAAGAATGCACTTTTACGAGAAAACACCATTAACACGAAGTAGGGAATAATTAAG
>NW_017300170.1:171007-175850 GCF_001594075.2 Trachymyrmex cornetzi | reverse complement strand
GCCGCGCAACCCTGAATGCACCCACCGGTCACAAAAGGCCCCTGAATGCGAACGAAACCATCGCGAATAAAATCGAAGCGCACGTAACTTAGAAAAAGCCTTAAACAAACACCCAAATTCCACGAGCACAAAGAACGAAAGATCCGGAACAACGCAAAGGCTCACGATGAAAAAAAACGCGCAAGGCATAAATGCAAGTTCTGCCGCAACGGGCTGCAGCACGCGACCAAACGCGCCAATACGAATCTCGCGACCCCCGCAGTAAAACAAAGCGCGCAATCTAACCAAAATTCAATTATTATTAACGCAAATCACTAATAACATAATCAGCACGTAATAGAGATTTCGCAATAACACGTGGACGTGAACATCCCCTTACCGCGAGGGGCCACAATGTTAACAGTATATAAATTACGAGCGCGTTCACAGACTCGGTTCCTATTCTCTTCCATCCTAACAACAGCTAAGGTAGGAATACTGCGCTTACGTTGAGCGCAAGCTTCCCTTGTAATCTCAAAAAATCCGGCCTTAACCGTGCGCCTCCCAAGTACTGGAATTCTGTAACTCGTTATATTTTTAACGATACGGAACGGTATGATAACGATACCGACATTTGTCGGATGTAACGAGAAATCATACCGACTATGCGATTCCATAACTCACGATAACGATGCTTTAACGCTACAAAACGTGATAACGAAAAGTCGTTATTTAACATTGTCGTTATGCATCTAAACCAATGAGGAGTCACGTATAGTCTTATGACGACGCGACGCGTGATGGGAACGTACCCTTTCTATTTACTGCTTCATTCTGATTGCTTTAGAAAACTTCTTTCTTTCTCTCGCGACCTTTCTATTAACTCGCTATTCTTTTCTTCATCTTAAAATGACAGATGAATAAAAGAAAACGGCCCCGAGGTTGATAACCAGTATCAAGCCTAAGATCGTAGAGATTAATGCATGTAATTATAATATTAAAATAATAGAAACATAAATTCATATCTCTCACTTTTACCCCTTCCAGATCCTTCACAGAAACAGAGAAAGTAGATAGAGCGAGTGTACGATGATCATACATACAACTGCCCTCTCGAGAGATTATAATCTCCATGTTACAAGTGCTCACAGTACGCATGGGCGCTAATAAAATCTGAAAACTCCTCTAATTCTCCGATTTATTTTCTCTCCGAAGGACCTCGAAGGAAACGACATAATATAAAAGCCTTCTCAGAATCTCCGATAAATTACGAAGACTTCGTGCCTTTACGAAAGGCACTGGTGACAGCAGCCTGCCCCCATTACCCCGGATCTACAATAGGGTTTTAAGCCTTAAGTCATAAGAAATGGGCGAATCACAATCGCTTATTCTTCTCGGATTCAACTGTAATTGGTCAGTTTCTTACGGCATAAGGCATAAAACACCTATTGTAGATCCGGACTTACGCGTAAACAGTTATTGAAACATCACTCTGCAGAAGCTAAGGCTGGAGTCCCACGAGGTATATTTACCGCGTATCGCGTAACCGCGTAACCAATCAGAAGCGATCCGCTGTCGTGGTTTCGCGTTTTACTGATTATTGATTGGTTACGCGGTTACGCGATACGCGGCAAATACGCTTCATGGGACTCCACCCTAAGGGTGCCGTCCCATGGCACAGATTTTCCGCGTAACGCGTATCGCGTAACCAATCAGAAGCGATCCGCTAGTGTGATTTCGAGTTTTACTGATTATTGATTGGTTACGCGGTTACGCGATACGCGGCAAATACGCTTCATGGGACTCCACCCTAAGGCTGGAGTCCCATGAGGTGTATTTACCGCTTATCGCGTACCCGCGTAACCAATCAATAATCAGTAAAACGCGAAACCACGACAGCGGATCGCTTCTGATTGGTTACGCGGTTACGCGATACGCGGCAAATACGCTTCATGGGACTCCACCCTAAGGCTGGAGTCCCATGAGGTGTATTTACCGCTTATCGCGTACCCGCGTAACCAATCAATAATCAGTAAAACGCGAAACCACGACAGCGGATCGCTTCTGATTGGTTACGCGGTTACGCGATACGCGGCAAATACGCTTCATGGGACTCCACCCTAAGGCTGGAGTCCCATGAGGTGTATTTACCGCTTATCGCGTACCCGCGTAACCAATCAATAATCAGTAAAACGCGAAACCACGACAGCGGATCGCTTCTGATTGGTTACGCGGTTACGCGATACGCGGCAAATACGCTTCATGGGACTCCACCCTAAGGCTGGAGTCCCATGAGGTGTATTTACCGCTTATCGCGTACCCGCGTAACCAATCAATAATCAGTAAAACGCGAAACCACGACAGCGGATCGCTTCTGATTGGTTACGCGGTTACGCGATACGCGGCAAATACGCTTCATGGGACTCCACCCTAAGGCTGGAGTCCCATGAGGTGTATTTACCGCTTATCGCGTACCCGCGTAACCAATCAATAATCAGTAAAACGCGAAACCACGACAGCGGATCGCTTCTGATTGGTTACGCGGTTACGCGATACGCGGCAAATACGCTTCATGGGACTCCACCCTAAGGCTGGAGTCCCATGAGGTGTATTTACCGCTTATCGCGTACCCGCGTAACCAATCAATAATCAGTAAAACGCGAAACCACGACAGCGGATCGCTTCTGATTGGTTACGCGGTTACGCGATACGCGGCAAATACGCTTCATGGGACTCCACCCTAAGGCTGGAGTCCCATGAGGTGTATTTACCGCTTATCGCGTACCCGCGTAACCAATCAATAATCAGTAAAACGCGAAACCACGACAGCGGATCGCTTCTGATTGGTTACGCGGTTACGCGATACGCGGCAAATACGCTTCATGGGACTCCACCCTAAGGCTGGAGTCCCATGAGGTGTATTTACCGCTTATCGCGTACCCGCGTAACCAATCAATAATCAGTAAAACGCGAAACCACGACAGCGGATCGCTTCTGATTGGTTACGCGGTTACGCGATACGCGGCAAATACGCTTCATGGGACTCCACCCTAAGGCTGGAGTCCCATGAGGTGTATTTACCGCTTATCGCGTACCCGCGTAACCAATCAATAATCAGTAAAACGCGAAACCACGACAGCGGATCGCTTCTGATTGGTTACGCGGTTACGCGATACGCGGCAAATACGCTTCATGGGACTCCACCCTAAGGCTGGAGTCCCATGAGGTGTATTTACCGCTTATCGCGTACCCGCGTAACCAATCAATAATCAGTAAAACGCGAAACCACGACAGCGGATCGCTTCTGATTGGTTACGCGGTTACGCGATACGCGGCAAATACGCTTCATGGGACTCCACCCTAAGGCTGGAGTCCCATGAGGTGTATTTACCGCTTATCGCGTACCCGCGTAACCAATCAGAAGCGATCCGCTGTCGTGGTTTCGCGTTTTACTGATTATTGATTGGTTACGCGGTTACGCGATAAGCGGTAAATACACCTCATGGGACTCCAGCCTGAGTCTTCGCCCCGCGCGCCCCGCTCCGCGCTCGCGCTACACACAATTTGTGCCGCGTCTCGAAAGACAACAAGCCCGATAAACACGCGACTTCGGACGTGACAACGGCCCTTTAGTTCTCTAGCACCATGGTTTGCGTAAGGCACTATGGCCGGTATTCATAGTCGGTTCTTATTTTAAGACCGTCTTAAGTAATGTCTTAAGTCGCTAATGCGGCCTTCTGATTGGTTCGTGACATCTTAAGACTGTACTTAAGACGGTCTTAAATATAAGACCCGACTATGAATACCGGCCTATGACCCCTTTTATGGTGGAGTCCCATGAAGCGTATTTGCCGCGTATCGCGTAACCGCGTAACCAATCAGAAGCAATCGACTGTTTTAATTTCGCGTTTTACGCCAAAAGCAGGTACGAATTCTACTTTTGGCGTATAACGCGATATTATCAATGTATGTGTGTATTCATATAAGTCAATGTAATCTCTCTTCACTTCATCAAATTTAAGTTAATTCCATAATTAAATCGTTCTTAGGTTCAATTTGTGGTCTGTTTATATCAGCAAAAATTTAAAAAATAATGAATACATCAAATTCTGTAAGTATATATTAATTAATATTATCACATTGTAGACCTCGCACCTAACATAGGGTTATGTTTATACTTATGTAATAACTTAATTTTCAAAATTTATGGGAACATCGATGCTTTGCGAATTATGATGAGAGAGAAAATCTTATTAATGTTGATCAAAACTCAATTGTTACTATCGGTACAAAATTTTTTTTATAATGCTTGTTAAAACGTGTCTGAGCTACTGTGGGATATATATCACTAATGATATATTGAGCCACTGTGTGGAAGTGCCTGTAACAAGAAAAATAAAAAGTTTTCTAAAATATGAAATTATTTTTTAAATAAAATTTTGAAAAATTAATACCTGAATCATAACGTGTTTTCCATCTACAGCGCCTATGCAGTTAGGAAAGTTCCACCGATTTTCAAATTTGTTAGCAATCTTCTTCCAAGTATCTTCACTGTATGATGGAAAAACTTTATCTTTTAACACCGTCCAGATTGCACAAGTTTCTGACACAATTTTTGAAATGGTATTGTATCCAACTCGATATGCATAAGAAAGTGATTTCATGCTATCACCAGAAGCTAAATAGCGCAAACAAATTTCCAAACGTGTGTTTGCAGGTATTGGCATTCGAATACATTCCTGCTTCGCTATAAGTGGTTCCACCAAATTTAACAATTCTTTATACATTTCCATGTTCATACGAAAGTAATTAAAAAATTGATTGTCATTGTGGAATTGTAATTCTTTTACAAGATTATCACTTG
>NW_017300170.1:169865-170595 GCF_001594075.2 Trachymyrmex cornetzi | reverse complement strand
TTGTCGTAGGTCAACGCACAAGGATTTTACGTATGTCGTTTACGTATATCCTATTGCGTCAGTTGACGCAAACAACTGGCGCAATAGGATATACGTAAAATCCTTGTGCGTTGACCTACGACTACGACTCAGTTGCGACCATCTTTGTGCGCGGACCCATAGAAGTTAATACGACTATCTGTAGAAATGTGTGCGAACAGTACGCGAATTTGTTATCCCTCCTGTCCCATGATGCGTTTTTATAAATAGCGTGACCAATGAATTTCGGCTTTCCATCATAGAACTTTGGGAGAATATAGAAACATGATTGGTTTTCGGGCGTACGCAGGCTACCTTTTACGCACCATGGGACAGTAGATCTATTTACGCATAGCGGAAAAAGTGGATTGCTTCTGATTGGTTACGCGGTTACGCGATACGCTGCAAATACGCTTCATGGGACTACACCATTATACCGAACACTTAATACGCGTATTATCTAGTAATTTTCTATTAAATTATTTCAATTTCAGCAATGTATTTGAAGAATAATGTATTAAATTAATAAAATATGCATCGAAATAATTAATTAAATAAACATGTCATGTATATGTTTACATATAACGCTAAAATTAAGATAATTTAATAGAAAGTTACTGGTTAGTACGCGTATCAAACACGATGGGTGCTTTCCAGCAAGGGACACAGTCAGACACAGTGTAACACAGTGAATCATATATCCTTGTTGTTT
>NW_017300170.1:168994-169546 GCF_001594075.2 Trachymyrmex cornetzi | reverse complement strand
CTCAATAGCGCTACCTAATAGAGAAATTTTCTAGCATATATGTTCCGTTTCTGATTTTCTGGTTTTCTACATGCTGCGTTATACTGTCAGCTGCATCTGCTGTGAAACTTTCATGTAATTACGTTCCTGTTCTGTTGTACAGGCTATAACATCATTTATCGTCAGTTGTGTTCATCGCGAAAACTTCTTGTTCATACGTATCGGCTCCGTATTATATGCGGAGTTATCATGTCAGTTATATTCAATTGATCTTATCTTATCTTATTCACTTTATTTCATCTTATATTATTCAATTTTATTTTATTTTTTTTTTGCTAAAATTATACTTTATCTCTCTTCGCCATTGTATCATTGTCAACTCTTGTAACGCCATTGTATCATTGTCAATTCTTGTAACGATATTTCATAGGTGTATTTGATATTGTATCTACTCTATTATACTTTTCTCTCTTCGCTATTGTATTTTTGTCAATTCTTGCAACGCTATTTTTTTAAATGTATCTACTATTGTACCTACTCTATTATACTTTTCACGCATGTACTTAGAGGGTT
>NW_017300170.1:163813-164148 GCF_001594075.2 Trachymyrmex cornetzi | reverse complement strand
CGTCCTGTCGTTCTCCGTTTGCGTTGCTAAGCGGCCATGTCATGGTGCGTACGCGCCTTCTTTTCCTCAATTGCAATGACCGCTGCACGGAGATTCACTGTATCACTCCTCTCGATCCGGCTCGAAGGACCATTTGTTCGAGCTTGAACTGTATTGCCGATGAGAGGTTTAACAATGATAACACCCTTTGTGACTTGATTCACTCGTAATAATACCTTTATTGTACGAAATTGGCTTTACTCGTCGTACGTTGCACGGAGATAACAATAGTTAGTGAAAGTGGACGCTATCAGCTAGTGGCGTCACGGTACCGGAAAGCCGCTGACAGCGCCTTT
>NW_017300170.1:160414-163681 GCF_001594075.2 Trachymyrmex cornetzi | reverse complement strand
CTCTCTCTCTCTCTCTCTCTCTCTCTCTCTCTCTCTCTCTCTCTCTCTCTCTCTCTCTCCACTCCACCGCTAAACTAAAAACTAAAGAGTGAACAAATAGTGGGAAAGGGACTAAAAATGGCGAATGCGAATACCTATATTATAGTGCTCTAGTTTGCGCGATTCCTATAGTTACCTAGTTAGTTTCCGTACCGCGTACTGCGCTACATGTAATCGCTCCCTAATGCTGGATTCACACTGCATCCGATTTGCGTCGTACGACGC
The DNA here is from genome assembly GCF_001594075.2 of Trachymyrmex cornetzi. Classification (NCBI taxonomy): domain Eukaryota; kingdom Metazoa; phylum Arthropoda; class Insecta; order Hymenoptera; family Formicidae; genus Trachymyrmex; species Trachymyrmex cornetzi. The sequence goes on along the minus strand of NW_017300170.1, from coordinate 163,417 downwards.
TCTGCAACCAATCAGAAAACAGGATTCCGATGGATTTTGCTTCGTATCATTGGAATCCTGTTTTCTGATTGGTTACAGAGCGTTGTAAGAGGCAAATCGGATGCAGTGTGAATCTAGCATAATGCGCTACTTTAGGTGTGCCTTCCAACAAGCGACACAGTAATACTGTCATCTTTGTTTAACATTGGCAAACAAGGATGTAAAGCTAGAAACACAATAGATACAGGCAATAGACACAGGCAACAGGGAATAACGAGCCGTCCAATCAGAGCTCTGGGATATAATATTGAACTTACACCCCAAAGCTCTGATTGGACGGCTCGTTATTCCCTGTTGCCTGTGCCTATTGCCTGTGTCTATTGTGTTTCCAGCTTAATGATCCATTGTGTCACACCTTGGATGCTTTCCAGCAAGGGACACAGTCAGACACAGTGTAACACAGTGAATCATACGTCCTTGTTGTTTGCTTACGTTAAACAAGGATGAAACGATTCACTGTGTTACACTGTGTTTGATTGTGTCCTTGCTGGAAAGCACCCCTTGTCATTTGTGTCGCTTATTGGAAGGCACGGGGTGATTCCGATTGACCACGTCTCGATTGGACACCACCAATCACAGCGACCGGTGCTTAGGAGCTAGGGACAATTGAGCCTTGTCCAACTGGGTGTCACCCGGAAGGCACACTAGTAATATCAGAGAAAAATCTGAGAGAAGACATGACGGCCCAAAACTGTAATCGCAAAATGCTGCCGCGCACTACTGCCACATGTAAGGGCCTGCGCACAATAGAGGAACAGGAATTAGATATTAAGATTTCAACCTATCAGAAACTGATTACATCGAAATACACGATTTCTGATAGGTTGAAATCTTAATATCTAATTTTTGTTCCTCTATTGTGCGCAGGCCCTAACGCGATTATGGGTGCATTCAGGGAGCTCATTACCAGTGCTATGTAGCGCTACCAGTGTTCAGGGAGTTAACCGATAGCACTTATTAAACACTATCGTGACGTTATTGTTGGTAGCGTTTGACGTCATAATGACTCGCGCTACAAATGCTGTCGCCAAAAAGGTAGTGTGTTGATAGCGTATAGCGTTGCGTAGCGTTCGTGTGCTCCATGAATAGCGTCAATAGCGATAGTGTAGTGAATACTGAAGTGAACATTGTTGGCTGATACTTCGAAATTAATGATCGCAATAGTATTCATTATACTTAGCTTTTAAAATGGATTACGTAGAAATGGTATTGCGTGATGAAGATTTCAGGAAAATTATATGTTAAAATTTTTTGAGTCCAACGGATGTCATTAAAGCAAAAAATTATAAGATTATGGTTGTCCAATATTTTCGAATTATACAGTTTAACTCAAAAATCAATAAAATTAGACTAGTTGAACGCGTTTTTGCATAAAACGAAAGAATCTAGCAAAATTTAAAGAATTTTGTTCTTGCTCCATTTTATCGTATGTGGTATGGTTAGAGCAAACACTATACTATTATTGTTCACAGAACTTGTATTCGCTACCCAGATAGACAAATACCTCCACGGTATTAGTACGGTGAGCGTACGGCGTACTATGCGTGCCGATACCGTACCTGTCAGGTACGTGCGTACCTAAAGGGTACAGTACCGGTACACCGTATTTTTAGTACGCCGTACCGATAATGTACGCCTTAGGTACGCATGTTATTAAAATTAATTAATTTTATAGTTTTATTGCTAAAATGAGTATTATTATTGATTAATTATCTTATTCTAGAGTACACATCATAAAATTATGATGAAAAAAAAAATAAAAAAAGATTTTCCCTGAATTCGGGAACTAATTTCATAGTACTTCGAAGCGGTCACCCATCCGGTTGCATACCGCCATTTACTATGCTTGACTTCTGAAATCGTCTGGAAACCGCTGCGCTTCGATGATCCACGAACACTTGTATAATCATGGATGTATAGCTATGATATATCTGTTCAATATATGCGGTGCTGATAGAAATTTATGTACTTCAACTGAACATCCAGTCAGTTACTGTCTAATATTTCATTTTAATGTTGTAACGACGATTTTCAGGTTAGGCAATTATAAGCTGTATTTTCGCAGTACCAGTTATCATGTATATCGTCTTCGACTAGAGGTTTCCACAGTTTCTCTCCTGTCGATAATGGTACACCGTATTGATATGGTAGGGATTATGTACCATGACGTACCTAAATAGTACGCAGTACAGGTACAGTGTTGATACGCTGTACTATAATATCACGTACACTTTTTGTACTGCTACCGTACAGTTACGCCGTACACCGCCACCTCGTGGCAGTACAGTAATAGTACGGTAGCGGTATCTTGTGCGGATATCGCACGCTTGTCTATCTGGGTAGCGCTATCTTGGCTTCATGAACAGATATGGTTGTGTTAGCGTTGGTAGTGCGGTAGTGAGCTCCCTGAATGCACCCTATATGAATCAAATATCGATTATCATCCAGACTTGAAAAGTGGTCGATGTACCCTAAGAAAAGTGGACGTTGCTATGTAGTTTATATCCACTTTGTCAGAGGGCAGTAGTGTTCGGCAGCATTTTGCGATTACAGGTTTTGGGCCGTCATGTCCTCTCTCAGGTTTGTCTCAGGGTTGCGTTCAGAATTATCATCTGGGTGCACCCAGATATTTTTTTGTCTTTGTTTAACATTCGTGAATAACAAGAATAAAACGACATTTGGATATATCTGGGCAACGATTCTGAGTCTGGGGGTCTATTCTTGAAAAACAACGTATACGAAAGTCTAAGGAAATGCTACAGTATATGTTACTTTGACTATATACCTCTGGACTGCTAGTTACCCCCATTTTTCCTACCTTTTCCATAAGATAGAAAGAGAGGACCGTGTATCCAAGATCTCAGAGCCATCAGGTCCGGAAGTTGGCCAAATCAAGAACTAACTAGCTGCATTTTAAGTAAGAATCGGTACGAATAACTCCGAATAAATAATTGAAGTGATCCA
>NW_017300170.1:158645-160202 GCF_001594075.2 Trachymyrmex cornetzi | reverse complement strand
TATATATATATATTTAATATATATTAAATATTTTATAATAGTTTAAATAAAATATATAACCTCAATACGCGTCCCGATTGTACCGATTCTTATTGGAAATGCAGCTAGTTAGTTCTTGATTTGGCCAACCTCCGGACCTGATGGCTCTGAGATCTTGGATTCCAGTAATGGCTGCCGTTAGCAGTCCAGAGGTATATAGCCAAAGATGTGTTACGTATACTATAGTATTTCCCTAGACTTTCGTATACGTTTCTTTTCAAGAATAGATTCCCTGGTAATATAGAGTTTTAGGGTGCCGTCACATGCGGCATAACCTGCGTAAGGCTGGAGTCCCATGAGGTGTATTTACCGCGTATCGCGTAACCGCGTAACCAATCAGAAGCGATCCGCTGTTGTGGTTTCGCGTTTTACTGATTATTGATTGGTTACGCGGTTACGCGATACGCGGCAAACACGCTTCATGGGACTCCACCCTAAGCGTAACCTGCGTATTCTAGTAATTTACTAGAATACGTTATTTTTTATTTAATAGAATACGCCATTCTGAAAGTTCGCATTCACATTGAGCGTATTTCGCGGAAGATTAGAGAAATGCGGAACTAATGCAACCAATTACTGATTAGAAATTCTGTTGTACACTCTAACAGAAATGCTAAACGAATTTACGATTGGTTTTCGTAACCTACGCATCTCGAAAAGTACGCCTCATGGGAAACCGGTACCTTTCCATCGCGTATATATGAGCGAATGATCGAATAAATTATTAAAATCGGAAAATTTTGTGAGACCACTCTTACTTAGGCTTATTCGATGCGTTTTTGCATGAAACGAAAGAATCTGGCAAAAAAAAAACGTTCTGTATTGTGATCTGAAATATTAAGCGTTAAAGTTGATGACTATTGAGGTTAGGAAATCTGTCACAGAGGCAAAATGAGGTCTATAATTGGGGGTGATCCTGATTGATCACGGCTCGATTGGACACCACCAATCACAGCGACCGGTACTTAGGAGCTTTGTAGTCTCAAGCGCTGTGAGTGGCTCGTGTCCAATTGAGCCGTGTCCAACTGGATGCCACCCCTAACCGTGAGCGCCGCTCCTGCCCGTCTCCTATACGCGAACCGTGATACGCTAACTATTTCTTCCTGTAATTTGAAAACTAAGCTTCGGACAAAATTTTCGTAAAGGAAAAATCGTCTCAGAATACGGCCAAAAATATGTCCCTTTAAGGACAAAAGGTTATTCTGAATCACCCTGTATATACACCTATATTGTTCATGTACTTATCATATCCGTGTTTATTACTTATTTAAATTAATAAATACGTCATATATGACGTATTATAATATTAGCTTTAACCTTTAAAAATAGTTTTAAAATATTTTTTTATTCGATTCTCAATTGTATATTAATATATAAGATTAAAATTAAATTAAATGGAAACTTTTATGGGCCTTCTACAATAAGCCGCAAGTCAGAATAATTCTAAGTGATCTTAAGTCATAATCGGTGAAGTTGGCCAATAGTCAACTTGAACAACTTGGTTAAGACTGGTTAGGG
>NW_017300170.1:158147-158441 GCF_001594075.2 Trachymyrmex cornetzi | reverse complement strand
TTAAGCCATAAGAAATTGACCAATTACAGTCGAATCCGAGAAGAGTAAGCGACTGTGATTCGCCCATTTCTTATGGCTTAAAGCTTAAAATCCTATTGTAGATCCGGACTTATTGTAGAAGGCCCATAACCCCGGATCTACAATAGGGTTTTAGGGCTGCCGCACACACTTTCCGTAACAATAACCATAAGCCTTACCGTAAGTATCAGCCAATCAGAATTAAGAGTTCAAAAGAATTCTCGACTGTGATTGGCTAATTCTTATGGTGCGTCTTGAGGTTACTGTTACGGAAGG
>NW_017300170.1:149842-158009 GCF_001594075.2 Trachymyrmex cornetzi | reverse complement strand
GGCCGGTATTCATAGTCGGATCTTATATTTAAGACCGTCTTAAGTACAGTCTTAAGATGTCATGAACCAATCAGAAGGCCGCATTAGCGATTTAAGACATTACTTAAGACGGTCTTAAAATAAGAACCGACTATGAATACCGGCCTAAGACTTCTGACGTTCTGACTTGCGGCTTATTGTAAAAGGCCTATTGTTATTTTATTTTGAACATATTATATTTGACAATTTTATGGAGAAATCTAGGGTTTTTTTGGAGCTCATTTAGGGAGATTTAGGGAAATTCCGAGATTGTTTTAGGGGAAAATCGACGTAAGCACCTGGCAACACTGTGTCAATCCTTTCCACCATGGTAGAGACTTTACATCTTAGAACATATACTACTGGAAGGGGAATTGCCTATGCTACCCGTATACCAAACGTGATGCCAACATGTGTGCGAGAGAGAAAGGTATAGAGTAATATTTGCGCAATGCGCATGCGTCAGTATCATCCTGTGTGAATTGTACAGTTGTAGTGTTCTCACACAGTGAGATTCACTTCGTATGTATGTACGTTCGTAAGGCCGACATAAAAACAGCATAAAGTAAAAGTAAATATGCCGAGCAATAGTAAATATTGTTTATTGTGTGGTAATCGCGGAACTACTGCAGTTTCTTATTACTCGTAAGTTATTGTATGTAATATTTTATTAAGGCATTAATTATATAATAACATGTAGGTTATGTTTACATATGTTATGGATATTTAATACATATTTCATATTTATTTCATATTTAATAAATATTTCATATTTATTTCTTATTTAATACATATTTTATCTTTATTTCTTATTTCTTATTTTATTTATTTCATATTTATTTCATTTCTTTTGAAAAGGTTCCTCACATTGCATGCATTCTTATATTAAAATTCATTTTAACACTAATTTATTAAATACAATAGATTATGTAAATTTTATTGTTATTTTGTCTAAGATACGTAACCTAAAACTCCTGAAACAAACAGTAAAAATGCGTGAGAACACTAAGTCAACTGTACAATTCATTTCACACATACGATGGCACTGCGCATGCGCATTGCGCATATATTAGGCTGGAGTCCCATGAAGCGTATTTGCCGCGTATCGCGTAACCGCGTAACGAATCAATAATCAGTAAAACGCGAAACCACAACAGCGGATCGCTTCTGATTGGTTACGCGGTTACGCGATACGCGGTAAATACACCTCATGGGACTCCAGCCTTACTCTATACCTTTCTCTCTCGCACAGATGTTGGCATCACGTTCAGCGCTCTATTCTCCTTCCAATAGTATATGTTCTAAGCTTTACATGTAGGCTGCGTTCGAGGAGCGCGCTATCAACGCTACTGTGTCATACTATCCTTGTTTCACATTTAATGAACGATGAAGATAGAATGACACAAATAGCGCTAATAGCGACTCCCCGAACCCAGCCGTAATCGCACCTTGACTCACCCAACAACTGAAAACTGCTGCGCTTATTCTGGTACGGCTATATGTGTGTTTGTGTAATGTTTGTGCCGTTTGGTGCCGTTTGTGGTAGCAAAAAATGATAAGATGAGTATCGTGGACGAAACGTCATATGAGCCAATACTGTACGAACTGTTGGAATATTTTGTTCGTAAGCAGGAACCGGAATTGATAGTAAGTCGAAATTAATAACAAGATGTCAAATTATGTAAGTTTTCACTAATAGTGATTCTACAATGAATCGGTAGTATGTAGCTTTATGCTGATTAATGAGTCAGTAGTCGATAATCCTAAATTTTATTGGTGAATCGTTAAAGCTGGCCAACAGCATTATCTTAAAACTGACCAAATTCGACTTTGTTCTTTTCCATTAATCGAGGTAAACTCCCTATACGATTAACAACTTGTAGATGCGAAAAATCATAATCATCTATTTAGGTTAAGACTTATAGGCCTTCTACAATAAGCCCCAAGTCAGAACGTCAGAAGTCTTAACCAGTCTTAGTCAAGTCATTCAAGTTGGCTATTGGCCAACTTCACCGATTATGATCGCTTAGAACTTCTGACTTGCGGCTTATTGTAGAAGGGCTGTTAAGGTTTCCGATTACCGACTCATTGGCTGCGTTCAGCAGACTCAGCAGTTTTGCAACCGTTTTATGATTCGTCGCGCTGATTGGATTATACTTTTAGATTTAAAGGAATAGTCTAATCTGAGCAAAGAATCATAAAACGGTTGCAAAACTGTTGAGTCTACTGAACGCAGCCATTATAGAACCAGTTTTAATAGGCTTTCTGTAATAAGGCTGTGTCCGGGTGATGCTTCTGAACGCAGCCTTAATGGCTGTTCTACAATGTGTTTTTTGTTTCCTGTTTCTTGCCTTTTTGATCAAGAAGACAAGAGACAAACAGCAAGAAACAGGAAAGCACATTGTAGAATAGGCTTTAATCATTAATCTAAGTCCACAATTTTGCATTAAGAGGCCATAAACAATATTGTGACAATATATCGGCTATAACTTATGTTTTTAGATCAGAAGAATCAGGTTTTTCTCAATATGCTTAAGGGGATTCTAAAGACAATTAGTCATATTGTAAATAACACACACAGATGATTTATGTGTCACTGACATATCACTACATCAATAGGCCTGTTTTTTTGGATGAACTTTTGTACTAGTTCATCTTTCTTCCTTTTCTCTCCAGCAGGAATGAAGAGGAAGAAAGATGTACTGGTGCAAAAGTTCAGTAAAAAAAAAACAGGCTTAATATCTCACTCATACATGCCACACATACATATAAATTTTTCAGAAATCAATATATTGTGGGCTCAAAAATTCAAAAACGAAATAATTAAAAAAAAATACTACGCGCTAAATAGGATTGTTGTGTTATAAATTAACGTAACAATTAACATTACATATATTCTTCACATTTACATTAAAATTACAAACATTTTGACTCAAATCAAATCATCTTCAGTGTATATACTTTGTGTTGGTTGTCAATACATGATTAATCTCAAATTGTAGTGGCTTATATGAACGAGCTATGTATCCATTTTATTGTATTTTCTCCTCAATTGACTCACAGTTTTTTAATGTCTATTATAAAATCGATATTGTAATAATATACAAGTTCTTAAGCAAATAAATTATACAATAATAATAATTAAAAGCATACCTAAGGAAGAAACAAGCAAATCGCTATTGTTAACAAAGAAATAAATCACAAGTAGATAGTTTGACAGATATATTTTAAACTAAAATGACTGCTGTAAACGTAAACTTACAAGGAGAACAATAAAGAGGGGATGGATTAATTTTTGATGGAAAGGGGAAAAAAACAAAATGGAAGGAAGATTGGAATCAGGAAGGAGATAACAAGTCAAGGATCAGTAAATATGAATCTGAGATAATTTGGTATCACTTTGTTTAAGCCATATCGTTAATGTTTTATGTGGATCATCTCTGAAACTGAATTTTTTATATATGATGTCTCATTATCCAAGATTTTAACGTCATTCCAGTTAAATTCATGGTTGTATTGTAATCTGTGGTTAGAAACAGCTGAAGGAGATCCACTTTTTTTTATTGATATCTGAAATATGTTCTTTTACTCTACATACTTTACCTCTAGTACCTAACTGTCTTTTAGTTGATCAATATAAAATGCATCGCAATCGTGGCAAGTTACCTTATAAATGACGTCATGGTGCATCTTTGGATCTAATTCATCTTTGCCTTGTTTCGTGAATCTTTTTAAGGTATTAGAAATGGAATGCTATTTTTTACCTGGTTTTCGTTCTATCGATACAAAGCTTTCAGAAATAGTCTTAACATAAGGTACTGTAAAAAATTTATTTTTAATATTTATTGAAGAATTCGAGTTAATATGTTCGTATAAATCTGGTTTATGAGATGAATATTTTAGTCTCGTATGGATAATAGAAAAAATGAAAGAAAGAGAGTAACTATTTTCTAACAAAATTTTAATGGCTTCTTCTAAATTTTTTTGATAATAGTGTAGATGGGATATAAATTTGATATAAATTTTGTAGGATATAAATTTTTGTATAACAATTACGTTAATTAGACCAAGTCCGATTAAAAAAATTCCACACTGTTTCTTCATGCAATCTATTAGTGGACTACTATTTCGTAAGTACGGATTGCACAGCTTTTATATGAAGCAAATATTGTCACGACGTAATAGCTCTGGAGCGTCATATTGAACTAAGAAATGATAAATAAGATTTTAATTTCGAAATTCTGAGTAGTCGCCATGTTGAAATCGTGATGTCAGAAGCGAGAAATGACACATTAATTTATGTTATATGTCATTTGTAAACTAAATAAAGACAATTTGGATAAATCTAAATGAGGAGATCGCTTTAAAACACTTGTAAAAATTGATGAAAAACTTTCCTGCCTTGACAATCACTAAAAGATCGTAAAAAGCACGTAAAGTGAGCTTTTATTCGAACGAAACACACGGTCTGGCAGTTGTTGAAACGAATGAAAAAAAAAACGCTTTTACATATAAAATTCCAAGATAACTTTACTTTTCGGCAATTTTTACGATTTTGATAAATACGAGATGAGTCATATTTCCATAATTAAGCACACCGATGTGAACTTAGCGTTCAACTTTATCAAAAATGCAAATTAATACCGTAGCGCGTTTGTACTTCGTTTGTACCTGTTTGTGCCGATCATTATTTTATTTGTACCTCAAACAGTTAAACAGAAAGTGAAAAATAAAAAATGGCCAACTCGCAAAATTAAAATTTTTTAATTTCATTTGTGCCATTCGAAAGAGAATTGTTTGTATCCGTTTGTACCTCTTTTATTTTTGCTTATACGTCAAAGGGTTAGGAGATACAGCGCTTTTCAATTTTTGCGCAACCTCTATTTAGCAAACTTAGCCAATTTTATAAATATCAAAATGGGACCAACGACATTCGAAAGAGAATCGTTTGTACCCGTTTGTATCTCTCTTACTTTCGTTTGTACCTCAAAGGGTTCGGAGATACAGCGATTTCAAAATTTCGGAAATATCCCAAGAGGGGAAGTCGGCCATTTTAAAAGATATCGAAATGAGACCAATGGCATTCAAAAGAGAATCGTTTGTACCTGTTTGTACCTCTCTTACTTTCGTTTGTACCTCAAACAATTTGGAGATACAGCGACTTCAAAATTTCGGAAATGCGCCAAGAGGGAAATTCGGTCATTTTAAGATATTGAAATGGGACCAACGGCATTTGAAAGAGAATCGTTTATAACTCTTTTACTTTCGTTTGTACCTCAAAGAGTTCGGAGTGTGTTTCAAAATTTCGAAGATACACCAAAAGGTTACGTCGGCCTATCTCTGAACCCTTTGAGGTACAAACGAAAGTGAGAGAGGTACAAACGGGTACAATTGCAATTTTCAATAACAAAGTAAACGATTTTAGTCAAATAATTATTAGCGTTTTATAGAGTGATTATAAGACTACAAGATGGCAATAAAAAGTTTTAGTATTTGCAACTTTATTTCATCCATATATACAAAAAATAATTGAAAAATGAAATCTCCAAAATTATTTTTGACTATCGAAAACACGTTTGACTACCTAAACATAATAACGCGGGACCTTAAACTAACCAAACTTTGTTGGTATAGAAGACACACGAGATGTCATCTACAATGTAAATTGGGAACTCATAGATATATTTTTGCCACTAAAAATTCCAATGTCAGCTTGGCTCCGGTGCCCACTTAGCCCCGGTCTCCCCTATTCTATATAGCATTCATTTTTAAAACTAAAAAAACGTAGAATTTAAGGGATATGTGAAGTTAGCACCCTACTATAGTACTTAGAGTTCCCGTTTCTTTTTGACGAGACGAAGAGTTCTATATAATTTATAACAAGAGTTCCGCTTAATTATTTTTAAATAAATTTAAAAAATGGGGTGCTAACTTCTTATTGAAAATTGAGATCCAATAGTTCTGAGCGGCCCAATAGCTTCGTTTCGTGAATACCTAGAGTTCCTGATACATAAAAAAAAATTTTTGAAAAATAAAAAAAATTACAAATTTTTGAAAAATCAATTTTTAGATACAATAGTTCTGAATAGAGTTCCTGCTTCCTTTCAACGATACGAAGAGTTCTCTGTACTTTTTAACTCGAGATTCACTTAATAACAATTTTTAAACAATTTTTAAAAAGTAGGGTGCTAACTTTTTATCGAAATTCGAGCTCGAGTAATTCTGAGCAGCTTAATAGTTTTATTTTGTGAATACTTAGAGTTCCTAATACATAAAAAACAATTTTGACATACAACAAAATTTATAAAAAAAAATAAAAAAATTTTGAAAAAATTTTTTTTACAATAGTTCTGTCACATGTTAATTGTTATTCTGTCTATTTCGAAGAATTCTAAGCGATTAAAATCAACACAGACCCAAAAATAAAAGAGATATGTACTTAAAACAAAATTTGAAAAATTGGTTGCAAAAGCACATATTTCCTTATGTAGCCATCCAATCGCATTTTCACCTAATATTTTTCGTTAAGGCTCGTCGAGAACTGCCCAGAACGCCAGTCAGAACTACTCAGTACTCTCAAAAAATTTTCAATGACCCTTCCCATTTAGCGTATCTCGAAAACCGTTGGCCCAATCGCTTTTTCACCTGATACTTTTCGTTCGAGTTCGTCGAGAACTGCCCAGAACGCCGATCTAATACATATATGATATTCTTGATCCAGTACATACATGATATTCTTGATATCTTATATATTATTTAATTACATATAGTAAAAAATCATTACTTGAAGTTATAAACATGAGATATCGAAATTATTTTTCTGCATTCTTCCTGCAGTCTAGTCGAGTCCTTATAATCTTACAACCCGAAATGGCACTTCAGCTTTAGCACTGAAAATCTTAGCGTGTTCTTTTGAACTTGCACTATTCAGTGCAATCCATGGAACTCGTCCAGTGGCGTGTGTGAAGTTGGCACCTCATCTTTTGGCACCGCCAGTTTTAATAAGAGTTCCATTGGCACCCGCAATAGTTCTATAGTTCCTGATAAGTTTTATAAATAGTTCCGCTGATATAGCTAAAAAAAATAACACTTGAAAATTTGCGGTGCTAACTTCCCGTGGCACCGCAAGATTGAGTAAATCAAATCGAAAACCATGAAATTTTATAGTTCTCGATGAGTTCTACAGTTCCTGATAGGTTTTAACAATAGTTCCGGTCTCTAAGTATTTTTAAACAATTTTTTAATCTGCGCGCCAGCACCGCACTCCAAGAGTAAAGTACCTCTCAGCAGGCAGTCCCAGCTGACTTTTTGGCATTTTCCGATAGTTCTACAATAGTTCCAACGATTTATGTAGGTTTCGGCCAGAGTTCCCGCATTTAAGTATTTTTAAACAATTTTTTAATTTGCGCGCCACCACCGCACTCCAAGAGTAAAGTACCTCTCAGCAGGCAGTCTCAGCTGACTTTTTGGCATTTTCCGATAGTTCTACAATTGTTCCGACGATTTCTATACATTTCGTTCCGAGTTCTGCCCTTTAAGCACTTTTTAATAATTATTGAACCCGCGCGCCAGCACCGTACCACAAGAGTAAAGTACCTCTTAATAGTCAGTTCCAGCTGACTTTTTGGAATTTTCCGATAGTTCTACAATAGTTCCGATGATTTATGTAGATTTCGGCCGAAGTTCCCAAAAGTCAGCTGGGACTGCCTGCTGAGAGGTACTTCAGTCTTGGAGTGCGGTGTTGGAGCGGAGATTAAAAAATTGTTTAAAAATACCTAAATGCGGGAACTCTGGCCGAAACCTACATAAATCGTCGGAACTATTGTAGAACTATCGGAAAATTCCAAAAAGTCAGCTGGAACTGACTATTAAGAGGTACTTTACTCTTGTGGTGCGGTGCTGGCGCGCGGGTTCAATAATTATTAAAAAGTACTTAAAGGGCAGAACTCGGAACGAAATGTATAGAAATCGTCGGAACAATTGTAGAACTATCGAAAAATGCCAAAAAGTCAGCTGGAAGTGGCTGTTAAGAGGTTTACTCTTACAATGCTGTGCTGGAGCGCGGGTTTAATTAATATTTAAAATAACTTAGAGACCGGAACTATTGTTAAAACCTATCAGGAACTGTAGAACTCATCGAGAACTATAA
>NW_017300170.1:144034-149808 GCF_001594075.2 Trachymyrmex cornetzi | reverse complement strand
TGCGGTGCCACGGGAAGTTAGCACCGCAAATTTTCAAGTGTTATTTTTTTTAGCTAAATCAACGGAACTATTTATAAAACTTATCAGGAACTATAGAACCATTGCGGGTGCCAATGGAACTCTTATTAAAACTTGCGGTGCCAAAAGATGAGGTGCCAACTTCACACATGTCGTCCAGTGTTGGTGTGAACTGAGTGCGCACTGGTGCGCACTTTTTTTCCTAATCGAAAACGCTATTAGATAAATCTTACTAAAAAAAAAAAACAGAAAAGCTAACGGATTCATATTTTTTCAAAAGGTGTTGAAATCGACATTTTTGGATTAATTTTACAGAGACCGTATGATTTTCAACCATTTACAATCATAAAAACGCGATTTAAAAAATGGGGGGCTAACTTCACGCAGCCATTGTCGACAAAAATCATTTTTTTTAGAGTTCTGGATAGATTTTGAATAGTTCCAGAGTTCCTGATAGATTTAAGAAACAGTTCTGTCCGAGAAAGTAAAAAAAAAACGTCATTGAAAAACCAGAAATTGACACACAAAAAATAGTCATAACTTTGAAAGTATTAATTTTACACAATTTTCTCATTACGATATTTTATAGAACTCTGCGGGGGCTACCCAGAATGCTCGACAGAACTGTCAGAATTGTTAAAAAAATTTTTTGCTCGTGTAAATTCGAAAGTAGACATCTATAATCTCTCGTAACTTTTTCAGTTCAAATTTTACGGATTTTCGTTATTAGGATTTTCGACAGAACTCTGCGGGGGCTACACAGAACTTACGACAGAACAGTCAAAATTCTTCAAAAAATTTTTTGCTCTTCTAAATTAGAAAGTGGACACCTAAAATTTCTCGTAACTTCTTCAGTTCAAATTTTACGGATTTTCGTTATTAGGATTTTCGACAGAACTCTGCGGGGGCTACACAAAACTTATGACAGAACTGTCAGAAATTTTCAAAAAAATTTTTTGTCCTAAATTAGAAATTGGACACCTATAATCGCTCGTAACTTTTTCAGTTCCAATTTTACGGATTTTTGTCATTAGGATTTTCGATATTTTACTGTTTTTGTATTTGCCTTTTATGTGGTAACGGCTTTTCGAAGTAAATTGGTTTTAATTTACTTCCTATAATACATTTTTTAAGCATATACTTGTAAACGTCAAATGCGTTTTAAAGTAATAAATTTAAAATTGGGGTAATAGATTAAAAACCCCAGCTCTATAAAGCTGGCAGGAACAAATCAGTAGAATCAAATCGGACCTATTGGAATTTTTAGTACTTATTTTGTACAAATTCGTACGTCTAACAAAAATTTTGTACTCTGTGCTATTTAAAAAAAAAAGATGTAGCGCTGTTAGCTTAACATTAAGCTGGCAGGGCCAATATAAAATAAAAGAAAAAAATATCAGGAATCAATAGTATCGAATTTGTACTAATTTGAACTACCAAAAAAAATTCTATATTATGTATCATTTTCAAAAAAAAAGCGATGCTGACAGTTTAATATTTAAGCTGGCAGGACCATACAAAAACAACATAAGGACAAAAATGAACAAAACTGAATTTGTATTAATTTGTATCATGAAAGTAAGTAAATACTTTATATTTTTTTCTCCTTACAAAATAATTGAAGTTATTTTGTAACATTTATAATACAAATTATATCTGGTACATAAATTGTACAAATATTTTTAATCTCCCAGCCATCATTAGATCACCTTTTTGAAACTCGACACTTGACTTAAAAAAATGCTTGACTTAATTTAGTGCTCATTAAACAAATATTTTTATTATAGTCGAGTGCCACAAATTCATATACGTTTTGTTATTGAGGTCACTAAGAAATAGATTGTAAGTATATATACTAACAAAGTCATTGTAAGGAGAAAAAAATATAAAATATTAACTTAATTTCAATGGTACAAATTAGTACAAATTAATTTTTGCCCTTGGGTTGTTTTTTTTATGGTACTGCCAGCTTAAACATTAAACTAGCAACGACACGTTTTCTGAGAAACGATACATAATTTAGAATTTTTTTCGTAGTACAAATTAGTACAAATTTGATCATATTGATTTCTGGTATTCTTATTATTTTTTTCTTTTAATTTGAATTAGTCCTGCCAGTTTAATGTTAAGCTAACAGGGAAACGTTTTTTTTTTCAAAACGACACACAGTACAAAATTTTATTGAGATTACAAATTAGTATAAAATGAGTACCAATAGGTCAAAAAAGGTTTAATAGGTCCGATTTGATTTTGCTGATTTGATCCTGCCAGCTTTATAGAGATAAAAACCTCGAGTATTTAATGTTGGATCTTATTCGGCTCAGGAATATTAATTAAAAAATGTAGCTGTATTTATAATTTCGCGGTCATACTGTTATATATAAAAAAATGTACGTATATTAACAAATTTATATTCAACAATTATATACAACAACTCTGTCGAGAGTTCTGGGTAGCTCCCGCAGAGTTCTGTCGAAAATTCTAATGACGAAAATCCGTAGAATTTAAATTGAAAAAGTTACGAGCGATTACAGGTGTCCATTTTCTAATTTAGAAGAGAAAACATTTTTTGAAGAGTTTTGACAATTCTGTCGAGAGTTATGGGTAGCCCCCCCAGAGTTCTGTCGAAAATTCTAATGACGAAAATTCGTAAAATTTGAACTGAAAAAGTTACGAGCGATTTTAGGTGTCTATTTTTTAATTTAGAAGAGCAAAAAATTTTTTGAAGAGTTTTGACAGTTCTGTCGAGAGTTCTGGGTAGCCTATACAAAGTTCTGTCGAAAATCGTAATGACAAAAATCCGTTAAATTTGAACTGAAAAAGTTACGAGCGATTATAGGTGTCCATTTTCGAATTTACACAAGCAAAAATTTTTTGAACAGTTCTGACAGTTCTGTCGAGCGTTCTGGGTAGCCCTCGCAGAGTTATATAAAATATCGTAATGAGAAAATTGTATAAAATTAATACTTTCAAAGTTATGGCTATTTTTTGTGTGTCAATTTCTGGTTTTTCAATGACGTTTTTTTTTACATTCTCGGACAGAACTGTTTCTTAAACCTATCAGGAACTCTGGAACTATTCAAAATCTATCCAGAACTCTAAAAAAAAAAATGATTTTTTTTGACAATCGGGGGGCTACGTGAAGTTAGCCCCCCATTTTTTAAATCGCGTTTTTATGGCTTTAATGGCCGGAACTATTTTTTAAATCCATCAGGAACTCTGGAACTATTGGAAATCTATTCAGAACTCTAAAAAAATTATTTTTTTTTAATAATGGGGGGCTAGCACATGGGTTGCAACTATAAAAGATCGGAAAATCATTACAAACAACCAACTATAAATGATTCTAAGGAAGATGCCGTGAGTGGATTAGAAATATCTCAAAAATTAGAAAAGTTACACTGAGAGAAAAAAATAACACCAGGAACTATAAAAGTATAGTGAAATAGCACCTCAAAAATTAAAAATAGTTGCCGGAAAAAAAGTCTCATAGTTAATTTAAATACAGAAATATGTTGGAACAAGTGGACAATATATTTGACACGACTATGGGCGAATAGTTAAGCAAACTATATTTTTATCGTCATTGGTACTACGCTAAGAATCGTTGCCGCAACTACAAAAGTGTAGTGCAATAGCACCTCAACTATTCATAATTAGTTGTGGGAACAAAAATATCCTAGTTAATGGAAATGCACAAATCTTGGTAAATACTCTACGCTGAGAATCGTTGCCGCAACTACAAAAGTGTAGTGCAATAGCACCTCAACTATTCATAATTAGTTGTGGGAACAAAAATATCCTAGTCAGTTGAAATGCGCAAATATTGATAAATACAACCAAATAATATAGTCGTTGGAACTACGCTGAGAATCGTTGCCGCAACTACAAAAGTGTAGTGCAATAGCACCTCAACTATTCATAATTAGTTGTGGGAACAAAAATATCCTAGTCAGTTGAAATGCGCAAATATTGATAAATACAACCAAATAATATAGTCATTGGTACTACGCTGAGAATCGTTGCCGCAACTATAAAAGTGTAGTGCAATTGCACCTCAACTATTCATAATTAGTTATGGGAACAAAAATATCCTAGTTAATGGAAATGCAGACATTGGCAAAATATAACTAAATTGTATAATTAATATTTGTGAACAGTTTTGAGATTATTGTCAATAATATTGACGACACAACTATTTTTTTATAGTTATTATTACAATAAATTTTTCTTCAATTTTTATTTCTTATTTATTATATCAATATGTACAATTTATTTATATATTTGTTACGCATACAATTTATTTAGTTACAATAACGCATCGGATATTTGAAAAAACGCATGGGGTATCGAAGGGATTTGAACCTAAGACCTCTAGGTCAGTAACCTACCTACGCTAACGCTGAGCTAATCGCACGCTTGAATGCTTGATGTATTCGAATGATACTTATACTCCCGATCATGTCTCGCGTAAATCAAACAAGATTTCTCGCAAGAGTGCATCAAAATCTGTTTCCCTGAATAATTTGACAAATTATATCTTATGTTACACAAGAATAAATTGTATGTAATTAATAATAGTTATAGCAACCATTCAACTTTAGTTGAAACAACTTTAAAGTAATGGAATACTATAGATAATATTATTCTTCCCATAAAAATCCAACTTTTACCTATTACTTGTCGTAATCATTCAACTTTAGTAGTACTAACTTTAAAAAGCTAAAATGCTATAGTTAATGTTATTATAATATTAACTACGGTTACTACTACAGTTGAAAGGTTGCAACGACTGAGTTGGAACTACAGTTGAATCGTTGCAACAACTAATAGGTAAGGGTTACACAAACTCCATAGGAAGAATAATATTCCATATAAGATTTCGCACTTCTAAAGTTATTGCTACAAAAGTTAAATGGTTAAGACAACTAATAGCTAAAGGTTGAACAAGCTTTGTACGAAGAATAATATTAACTATAGCACTTTAACTTTTTAAAATTGTTGTTGCTAAAGTTGAATGGTTACAATAACTAATAGGTAAAATTACACAAGCCTCGTGGAAAGAATAACATTAAATATAGAATTTTACATTACTAAAGTTGCGGCTACTAAAGTTGAATGGTTACAGCAACTAATAGGTACAAGTTGCACAAACTTCGTGCAAACAATAACATTAACTATAGCATTTTAATTTTTTAAAGTTGCTGTTACTAAAGTTGAATATTTACAATAACTAATAGGTAAAGGTTACATGAGCTTCCTGGAAAGAATAATACTAAACCAGGATACATCTACATTAACTTATACATCCGGATAAACATATCAATAAAGGAAATTATCCAATCACATTTTACAAGAAAAATGTGATTAAGTAATTTTCTTTATGCATATGTTTATGTGGTTATGTGTATATACCCTAAACCGCTAAACTAATAAGCATCCAGCATGAAATTGCCATATAGATTTACATGAGATGCTCATTACTCAGCGATCGTATGTTATGCTTATGCTCTGTTATGCATTTTACGCGTGAGACAGATTTAACTATTATTCTCCCCATGATGCTTGTACAACTTTTACCTATTAATTGTCGTAACCATTCAACTGTAGTAACAGTAACTTTATAAAGTTAAAATACTAGAGATAATATTAGTCTTCCCACGAGACTTGTGCAACCTTTACCTATTAGACGTTGTAACCATTGTACTGTAGTAGCAGTAACTTTATAAAGTTGTAATGCTATAGTTAATATCATT
>NW_017300170.1:142440-143012 GCF_001594075.2 Trachymyrmex cornetzi | reverse complement strand
TAATCATTGAACTATGGTAGCAGTAACTTTATAAAGTTGAAATGCTATAGTTAATATCATTCTTTCCACGAGGCTTGTGCAACGTTTACCTATTAGTCAGTAGAAGTTGCCTTAAAAATTTAGATACTCCAACAAATTTGGTGTCAAAATGTTTGTTTTTTAATATTATTTAAGGATATCTAATCGCCGAATAAGGTGCTCGTTCCGTTTGGCAGAAATTCGAACACAAAAATAGGTTGTGCGACCAACTCACAAGAGAGAAGTCGCCTTAAAAAATTAGGTGCTCTAACCAATTTGGTGTCAAAATGTTTGTTTTTTAATATTATTTAAGAATATCTAGTCGCCGAATTAGATGCTCGTACCGTTTGGCAGAAATTCGACCTCCAACATAGCTTGCGCCTAATTTATTAAGATAGGGTAAACTAGGGTCATATGGCCATATGGAAAAGATGGCCATAGGCCATAATTTCTCGAATAATTGATAAATAGTGCATTTTTAAAGTCATTCTTAAAGATAATCAATATTTACAGTAGTTCATATGAGTACACTGTTCAAAATAACAATATTATAA
>NW_017300170.1:137276-142338 GCF_001594075.2 Trachymyrmex cornetzi | reverse complement strand
TGCCATAATCAACATTACATACACAATAAAGGTACGTAAATTGCAATGTGATCTATAATTAATACTTTTATTTTCATATAAAATGTTCTGTTAAGTATTTTCTCTTCAATTTCGATAGTATTTGTTACTTTAAGCTTCAGTGAAAGTAATATCCCAAATATT
Organism: Trachymyrmex cornetzi; assembly: GCF_001594075.2. NCBI lineage: Eukaryota > Metazoa > Arthropoda > Insecta > Hymenoptera > Formicidae > Trachymyrmex > Trachymyrmex cornetzi. The sequence continues at coordinate 142,176 of NW_017300170.1, read as the reverse complement.
GTTAAAAAGTAACAAGAATAAATCTATGTTTTTTGCATTTTGAAAAACTATGGCCATCATACCCGAGTTTACCCTAACCTCTCTTGAGTACCGATCTATCTTTGAGTTTGAATTTCTGCCAAACGGAACGATCACCTAATTTGGCGACTAGATATCTTTAAATAATATTAAAAAACAAACATTTTACCACCAAATTTGTCTGAACACTTAATTTTTTAAGGCTTCTCTTTTGCGAGTTAACCACGTTACCTATGTTGGAGGTCGAATTTTTGTCAAACGGAACGAGTACCTAATACGGCGACAAGATATCCTTAAATAATATTAAAAAACAAACATTTTGACATCAAATTTGTTGGAGCACCTAATTTTTTAAGGCAACTTCTCTCTTGTGAGTTGGTCGCGCAACCTATCTTTGAGTTCGAATTTCTGCCAAACGGAACGAGCACCTAATTCGGCGATTAGATATCCTTAAATAATATTAAAAGACAAACATTTTGACACCAAATTTGTTGGAGCACCTAATTTTTTAGGGCAACTTCTCTCTTGTGGGTTGGTCGCGCAACCTATCTTTGAGTTCGAATTTCTGCCAAACGGAACGAGCACCTAATTCGGCGATTAGATATCCTTAAATAATATTAAAAGACAAACATTTTGACACCAAATTTGTTGGAGCACCTAATTTTTTAGGGCAACTTCTTTCTTGTGGGTTGGTCGCGCAACCTATCTTTGAGTTCGAATTTCTGCCAAAGGAACGAGCACCTAATTCGGCGATTAGATATCCTTAAATAATATTAAAAAACAAACATTTTGACACCAAATTTGTTGGAGCATCTAATTTTTTAAGGCAACTTCTCTCTGACGTCTAATTTCTGTATATAATACTGTATATGATATATATTTTTGAATTATTTTGGTCGTTCCTTGGAGCACCTAATTAACACCGAATTCTATTGTCTTTGTTTTGTTTGTTTACGCAATAATTATCTATTTTTTTATTGGGGGGGGGGGGGGGCTAACTTAATATTAAACTAGTCCCCAAAAAAAATTTTTTGCCAAACGGCTCGAGCACCTAATTTCGCACTTCAGCACCTAATTAGCATCTAATTAGCACTTAATTTTGGTATGTGTTAGAATTCATTCATCACTGGTGGGGGGCTAGCTTAACAGGGGTAAAAAATTTTTATTTTTTTACATGATGCTACAAAGTGAAACTATTATTGCTACGAACGAAATACTATCATGTTTTTATAAAAAAATTTAATGTAGAAAAAGTTAGGTGCCAGGTTCTCACAAATGTCCAATTGTACAAGTTGCATATGTTTGTTTCTCCGATTTGCGCTTCTAATTGTGAAAAAGTCTTTTTTATTCGGACACTTTCAAATCATGTACGTTTTCATTTAATAAAATACAATAACACACACATAATATAATTTTTTTTGCTCAAATATGTAAATAAGAAATCAATAGGAAAATAAGTTAAACACGAGAGCTTAAAAAATAATATAAATATTTATTGAAACATTAGTCTATATCATAAAATATTTACGAATTTTTCACAACAATTAATAAATGGAACATTTCGATTTCATTTAGTTATCCTCAGCCATTGAAATAATAAGAGTAGTTATATAAGATTAAAAAGTTATTAACAAATTATTAAAAAAATAAAATTAAATATTGGAAAGGACATAGAAAAATAGTCAATGAAATCATATCAAAGATTGGATAATATATTATAGTAGATAAAAAAATATCAAGTCTTTTTTATGTGAGAGTTATCAAAACTTTCTTTGTTTAAAGGCAAAAAAAGTAGAGTCAAACGGATAAGACTTTTATGTCGCAAAATAAATGAAGTTAATGATTAATAAGAATTCGATATTTGAAAATCTTGAGGTATATCTATGTATAAATGAATTAAAAGCAATTACACTGAAAAAGGAGTCAAAATGTCTAAAAATTACTTAATTTTTAAAAAATAAATTCTGTAGAAAGATATGTCCAACAGTGAAAGGGCTTCTTGCCAGAGCAAATGCTTGTCGATAAATGATAAATTAAAAACAGATATATGTAGTTATATATGATTTGTGATGGACAAAAGGTCGATATAGATTAATGTTGTGAAAATGAATCTAATAAATAAAAATAAGAATTATGTAGTCTCTCAGTGTTTTTCTGTAAATTAATTCTATTTCTTTGTTCTTTTATATATAACATTTCTGAAATCAATCTTTTACTATAATTAGACTCCATATCTAGAATTTGTTATCCCAATTAAATAAATGATTAAAATTTGAAGTGTGTACCGAGGCAAGTAGTAGACTACCGACGCTAGTAATCTAAAGGCTTAGGATGCTCGCACAGAATGCAAGAGATCCAGGTTCGACTCCCGACCGAGGTAATATTTTTCGCAATAAGAATTAATTATTTACAGATTTTAATATGTTATTCAACATTATTAAGATCGTTTCGAAGATGCGAATAAGCATCAAAAATTTGTTAAATTGCTAGTCAATTTAACTCGTGATAATTATTGCGGTAGTTTATTAGTTTAGCGTTTTCAAGACCGAAAAATGATTTCGGCTCGCGTTTCTGGAGACTACATACGAAGTATATAAATTCACATAAGAATCATACAAGCATTTAAGATCCAGCTAAACCGTTTAAGGCTTTGATTTCTATAGTTTGTGTTAATTTTATGTTTTTAGTAATTCGTTAATAACTTTTTAATCTTATATAACTACTCTTATTATTTCAATGGCTGCGGATGACTAATTGTAAGTGAAGTCGAAACGACCCATTTATTAATTAGTGCAAAAAATTCCTAAATCTTTTATGATATAGATTAATGTATAAATAAATATTTATATTATTTTATTTTTTAAGTTCTTTCTCGTGTCTGACCTATTTTCCTATTCATTTGTAAAATACAATAGCATTACATACATTGACAATTTCAGATGACTTTACCATATCTATGAAGTACTTTACTGATAGTGTGAATTGTGGGATATAAAGTATACGTTTAAGAGGGAATTTCGTTTTTTGGGCGAAAAAAATTGATTTTTTGGGGAATTTTTAAAATCAAAATATAAAATCAATACATTTGAATTTTGGAACATTGTTTTACTATATTTAAATGTAATTACTTTTTTTTAAAATTAAATTTGAGCCAATATTATGCCTGTTATCTCTCCTCAAACATGGTGCCACGCAAAGTATCTCCGTCACTGGTGTGCAAGATATCTTCCGTTCTGGTCATCTAAAATATAAAAATCTGATAGCGTTTAATTTTATATACATATAGTTATCGTTGGATGAATAGGCAAAAAAAATATTGATAGTTGAGAAAACGGCGGTTTGTCAAATAAAAATTATTTTGTTTTAAAAGTTGGTTGAATTTTTTGCAATAAAAAAAGAATATAACGGATTGTTTTTCTTTTTCATCATATGATAAAGGGATGTTTTCTCAACATGCAGTTCAAAGCGAAAGATGATTGGTCTATTAGTTTCGTAGATAACGTTGCATACACACCAGTCGCGAAAAACCTGTTTCGAGAAAAAGTTAAAATTTCAGTGCGCTAAGTTATACCTGCGCGCCAAATTGGTCTATTGCTTGTAACTAGACTGCCGAAGTTTATGCAAAATACTTAACTGAATGTTTTGCATAAAATGCATATTTTGCAATTTTGTAAATTTACAGATAACAATCTCAATCTTTTTACTTCACCTTTTAATAACTCTTTAACGAACAACGATTGACTGCTAAAACTGTCCGATAGTTAATATTCAGTTAAGTATTTTGCATAAAGCCGCAGTCTACTTATAACTTCGCTAATTTTACGAATTTCGATTTGAAATTGCTGTACATATTTTTAACATTTCATACTACAATATTCCGTAAAAAAAAAATCGATTTTTTTATCCAAAAAACGCGGAATAAGCTGATGTGTTATCAATTCACCGAGTTTTTTTTAGCAAAAACGACACGACTGTACTTCGCCACCTCACCAGATTTGACCCTTTCTGACTTTTTCCTTTTCACAAAACTCAAAACACCCATGAAAGGAAAACAATTTGAAACAATTGAAGCCATAAAAGAAAATTCGCTGAGGGAACTGAAAGCAATTCTAGAAAAGTCCTTTCAGGACTGCTTCCAGTAATGGAAACATCGTTGAGACAAGTGTATTCGTTGGGGTGAAGACTACTTTGAAGGGGATAAAGACCAGTAGCTTGTAAGTACCAGGTATGTAAATATGAAACCGGAATTTATTAATAGATGGCCATAGCTGTAGTTGCCGTCAGACGGCGTCATTGATGCCATTTCCTTGTTCTGACATCTGACAAAGATTTTCAACTCACAACAATACAAGTTTCATACAACAGTATAGTTTGTAATAGCGTTGAACATGTCGAATTTTTGCCTGGAAACTACGATTTGCGGACAGCATTGATTTTCTGTTACCATTTGAAGAAAAACTGCTGCAGAATCGCACCGAATGCTTGTCGAAGCTTACGATGAGCATGCTCTTGGTAAATCACAGTGCTTTGAGTGGTTTAAAAAATTCAAAAGTGGCGATTTTGACGTGAGAAACGAAGAACGTGGAAAAAACCACCGAAAAAGTTTGAAGACAGTGAATTGCAAGCATTGTTGGATGAGAATGACGCTCAAACTCAACAACAACTCGCGGATCAATTGAATGTGACACGAGAAGCTGTCTTCATACGTTTGAAATACATGGGAAAGATCCAGAAGATGGAAAAATGGGTTCCACATGAACTGAATGAAAGACAGCAAGAAAACCGAAAAACCATTTGCGAATTGCTGCTCGCCAGGTACAAAAGAAAGTCATTTCTCCATCGAATTGTGATTGGCGATGAAAAGTGGATATATTTTGAGAAT
>NW_017300170.1:131842-136971 GCF_001594075.2 Trachymyrmex cornetzi | reverse complement strand
AGGAAACGATTGAGGCGTTTGGTTGGGAAATACTTTCGCATGCGGCTTACTCACCAGACTTGGCTCCGTCCGATTACTACTTATTTGCATCGATGGGACACGCACTTGCTCAGCAGCGCTTCACTTCTTACGAAGGTGTACGAAAATGGCTAGATGACTGGTTTGGCTCAAAAGAGCAACAATTTTTTTGGCGTGACATCCTCGAATTGTCAGACAGGTGGGAAAAATGTATAGCTAGCGATGGGCAATACTTTGAATAAAATACTTTTTATCATTTTGATGCAATAAACGTGTATTTTCTATTAAAAAATTCTGGTTTCATATTTACATACTTGGTAAAGCATGCAATTTAAAAAAAATAAAGTTCACGAACTTCTTGGACAGACTTCATATGTTAAGTTTTGGAACGGGAAAATTATATAAAAGTAATATTTTATTAATTATGAAATAAACGTAAAAGTTAATTTGATAGAAGTACCGATTAGGGGAACCAGGTCCAATGACCTTGATCTTGACATATTTTGTCAAGGTCATGAGTAACCTCCAATAGATTTTAGTGGTCGCTCGTTATTCGTTAAAAAGTTATTAATAGTTAAAGATAGTAATTATTTTCCTGCTTTACATGAAGAATCAGATAACTTTAGACAGGGAGAGAGGTATGAGATGGACGAATTCAAGGAATGTAACTTTCTACGCAAAACGACTTCACTCCATCTCCCCTTTACCTCTGTGAAGTTGGCACCTCATTTTTCAAAAAATGAAATTTTGGTTATAGTTCCGAATGCACCTAGAAGAGTTCTGGAGTTTCTGCCCAAAATTAAGAATAGTTCCGGCGAATTAACCCTCATAAGACACTTATTTTTGGTACCTTTGGACGACACACATGGGTCATTCGTGTCCGCCTCGATTTTAAGACTTAAAGTGCTCGAAAAATTCTGTAAAAATTCACACATATTTTTTAAGGTCTCTACTAAATTATCCTGCTATGCAAACATTGGAAAAAATGTTTAGAAAAATTATGGAAATTACTTTCTTCATCAGAAAAAGAAAAATACGCGGTGATCTGTGAACTTCGCATATAGACTTCCCGCAGTGAATACAGCAAAAAAAAATATAGTCACTATAAAATAAGCCTACTCAATATAAAAATAGTAAAATAACTGAATTTCATTACTTGTAAAAAGGCATCTTCCGAGTACAGACATGGATCTCTCGATTCCTCACGCAACTTTGCGACCGTGCTGCTCAACACACATAGAGATTTCTTGTCGCCGTTGTTTCCCTATATTCTCCTCATCATAAAGTTTTTTCCCATGGGGGGGGGGGCATAGGGCCATGTTCACAGGTATATGAGAAATAAGAACTATTAGAAATGGCATGGGTCACTGGGAAAGACCCAGTGTGTCCTACGAGGGTTAATATAAAAAAAAAAAATTAAAAATTTTTGGGGTGCTACTTTCACAAAACGCAGAACGTAAAATCGCGATATCTTCTAAACCATTAGTCCTAGCGCTTAAAATGATAATAACTTTTGATAGAACTCTTGGGGTGCTATCCAGAACTGTCAACAGAACTGCCGTAGTGTTGAAAACTTTTTTGTCCCTCAGATGTGAAAGAATCAGACATTGAAAAAATCGCGATATCTCTTAAACCGTTGGTCCTAGCGCTTTGAGCATTCATAACTTTCGTTAGAACTCGTGGGGTGCTACCTAAAACTGTCAATAGAATTGCCAGAACTTTTAAAAAATTTTCACTCCTCGGGTGTTAGAAATTTTCGATTCAATAAAAGAAAAATCTCGATATCTCTTAAACTGTTGGTCCTAGCGCTTCGAGCGTTAATAACTTTTGTTAGAACATGTGGGGTGCTACCTAAAAGTGTCATCAGAAATGCCGAAACTTAGATATTTTTTATCTCTATGAAAGAAAGACACACGCACGCACGCTCGCACACGATCAGATTCCTGCCACGTCCATCCCGTTGGTTCCGGGTTACTCCGAGAGCAGGATATACACAAACACATACACGCGCGACAAAAATTCACATAAACACGTGGGGGTCCATGAAAACCCGCGCAAAGAAAAAAATATAGCAACAGTTGTAGTACGTTTGATAGAAAATCTTTCATAGAGATAAAAAATATGTAAGTTTCGGCATTTCTGATGACACCTCTAGGTAGACACCCCACGAGTTCTAACGAAAGTTATTAACGCTCGAAGCGCTAGGACCAGCAGTTTAAGAGATCGCGATTTTTTAAATGTTTTCTCTCACATCTGAGGGACAAAAAATTTTTTAACACTACGGCAGTTTTGTTGACAGTTCTGGATAACACCCCAAGAGTTCTATCAAAAGTTATTATCATTTTAAGCGCTAGGACTAATGGTTTAGAAGGTGTCGCGATTTTTCCTTCTGCATTTTGTGAAGTTAGTACCCCAAATAAAAAATTTTTTTTTAATATTAATTCTCCGGAACTATTCTTAATTTTGGTCAGGAACTCCAGAACTCTTCGGGGTGCATTTGGAAACAAAATTTAATTTTTTAAAATGAGGTGCCAACTTCACAGAGGCCCCCCCCTTGCCAAGGGACGCGAAACTTTCTACGCCAAGCGACTTTCACCTCACCTTCTCCCCTGCCTCAGGGGCGCACGACTTCGAAAGTCGCTTTGTGTGGAAGTCGTGTGCTCCTGAAGCAGAGGGAGAGGTGGGGTGGGAACATGATGGAAGAGATAACATGATGTGTGCAATTGGACAGTATCTCTTTCTAAATTTCTGCCCTTTTCGTCTAAGACTGTTCATAAGGAAGCAGTTACCAACTGTGAAATGCTAAACTTGGGACGGTATTCATAGTCCATCCTTATTTTAAAACTGTCTTAAGGGGATGCTAAACCGATTACCCAACTCAATCAAGGTCGATAGTACAGACTTTTTAAATTCCAAATTCGATAATAGTGGTAACATCTTTGATTTAGTTTTTACATTATATTATATAATATATATCATTCTGTTTTACTCAAACGCATACATCTGTTCTTATCTAACATATACCAGCACCATCTATCGCAAGACCGCGCAACTACTGCTACACGGAATTTCGGCTCTGTTGACAGTCCCAGTTTTCGCAAAGCACCTGTATACACGTATTTTCTATTCGGTGGAAATATTTCTTTTCTAGACTTTCAATCTTAGTTCTACAAACTCGGTATCTCTCGTTTCAATAATGTGACCTCAGCTGCACGCTTATTTTCAAGATATGGCCTCTAAAACTCTTATATCAAACAAATATATATCTGAGGTGACGAGCCAAAAAAAGTAAGTGAATTTTTAACGAATTTAAAACTTTTTTTCGATTTTCTCATGAAATCCAGTGCAACTGAGGTCCTGTTTGTGCGTACTTTAATTTAAGCAATAATACTTTTGCAATCTGTACATCCAACAGAGATTTTTTACCGAATGGAAATGTGGTAAAACAGGAGGCTTTAGCATCGCCTTAAATATAATGTCTTAAGATGTTAAGACAGTCCTCGGATTGACTTATGACATCTTAATTTTCCTTGCACAAGGAAATATCGTATTTCCTTGCACAAGGAAAGATCAATTTCACAACGCGAAACAGGTCGGTGTTCATAGTCGATTCTTGCATTTAAGACTGTCTTAAGTACAGTTTTACAGGGTTGTCACAGACCTGGAAAACCGGGAAAAGTCAGGGAAATTGAAATTGGTCATAGAAGTCGGGAAAAGTCAGGGGAAAATGTAAAAAAGTCTGGAATTTCGAAATTTACTTACAATTCCCTGAAACTGCTCCTATTCCAAATAATTGTTATAATTTTTTAAATTGTATATGACGTTTACAGTCAAATACGTTCAAAATTTGTGCACTCTCTTTAAACGATTTTAATAAAATAATTAAAATTATACTTAATTCGGTATTTTTATTTGTTCTCTCTTTTTCGTCATAACTGCATTCTTTTTTTCTAAAACTAATTTATTTTTTGCTGTGGCTTGAATTTGCACTCAAAATTGTACTATGTTACTAAGCTTTTTTTGCGTTGTTTTTAATAATATAGATTAGCTTTCCTACAATCCATGAATGAAATATTCATTAGTTTTTGCAAAAAAGCCATTTGTTCACTAAAAACCTGTCTGCGAAAAACTTAATTTCTTCATCTTTGCCGTCACGCAGCAATTTACAGGAGTGATTTTTCTTCTTCAAGAGTTGCGCTATCACGTACATTTAATAACAAAATGATGTTTTGCAGTTAAATTATTATAAAACGATTTTAAAAGTATCTTTTTCCGTATAAAAAAATGGAATAATTCCGTTAATATACACCATATCAAATAGCCGTGTGAAGCATTCGACATCTGACATTTTTCTACGAATTTAAAAAAAAAATTACCCTCCGGTTATTAGGAACCGAGATAACAACTTTTTTTCAAAAAATCACTGGCTCTAATTTTAAGATTAAGAGTTCCGTCTGGCACCAATTTGTCAAGGAAGAATTGAATTTGCTGTTAAAAAAATCTCGAATTGTAACCATGAAATTTTTGTTTTTTGAATTTTTATTTTTTCGGTTTACCCAGATAGCAAAATACCTCCACGGTATTAGTACGGTGAGCATACAGCGTACTATGCGTGCCGATACCGTACCGTCCGTACCTGTCAGATATGTGCGTACCTGAAGGGTACAGTACCGGTACACTGTACTTTTGGTACGCTGTACCGATAATGTACGCCTTAGGTACGCATGTTACTAAAATTAATTAATTTTATAGTTTTATTGCTAAAATGAGTATCATTATTGATTAATATCTTATTCCACAGAATACACATCATAAAATTATGATGAAAAAATAAAAAAAAGATTTTCCCTGAATTCGGGAACTAAGTTCATAGTGCTTCGAAGTGGTCACCCATCTGATTGCATACCGCCATTTACTATGCTTGACTTCTGAAATCGTCTGGAAACCGCTGCACTTCGATGATCTACGAACACTTGTATAATCGTGGATGTATAGCTATGATATATCTGTTCAATATACAGGGTGTTAGTTAAGTATGTTCCCAAACTCAACAGAGCGATTCTTTGGTTTATTTCAAATAAAAAAGTCCATATAAACATGTGTCCTAAACG
>NW_017300170.1:127418-131438 GCF_001594075.2 Trachymyrmex cornetzi | reverse complement strand
CCCGCAGCAACATCAGGACTGAAGTCTATTTTTGATTTTGTGACTTTAACTTTGACTTTGTCACTTTGTTTACGGTTGAGCGAATAGTAACTCACATGAAGCAAGGCATATTTATGCAGGAAGATATCTCCAACGCAATTTATCGTTTCGTCAAACATTTGTGAACATTCACCTGTATTTTGGAAACTAAGTCGTTTAGGACACATGTTTATATGGACATTTTTACTTGAAATAAACCAAAGAATCGCTCTGTTGAGTTTGGGAACATACTTAACTAACATCCTGTATATGGTCCTGATAGAAATTTATGCAGTTCAACTGAACATCTAGTCAGTTACTATCTAATATTTAATTTTAATGTTATAACGACTATATTTTCAGGTTAGGCAATCATACGCTGTACTTTCGCAGTACCAGTTATCATATATATCGTCTTTGACTAGAGGTCTCCACAGTCTCTCTGTCGATAATGGTACGCCGTATTGATACGGTACAGGTTATGTACCATGATATACCTAAACAGTATGCAGTACAGGTACAGTGTTGATACGCTGTACTATAATATCATGTACACTTTTTGTACTGCTACCGTACAGTGACGCCGTACACCGCCACCTCGTGGCAGTACAGTAACAGTACGGTAGCGGTATCTTGTGCGGGTTGGTGCGGGTATCGCATGCTTGGTTATCTGGGTATTACTAAAAAAATCTCGTTTGAATATGGAGTGCATGTCTGATTAAAAATTTAAGTCACATTAGCTATGTTTCTTTATTTAATATGCTGTAAAAAGTGTCCATTTGGACAATTAAATGTACGGAATTATCAGTATAAAATTGTTTTTGTGAATTTAATTGCAGATGCAAATATGGCATATGTAAACAAATAATTAATAAATAATTTGCCAAATATTAGTGTAACTGTTGAACATAGTTACAAAATAATAAAATATACGAGGGTCGTCTGAAAAGTTTTGAGGCTCATCATGAAGATGGCGTTACTCGTCAAAGCCATTCTGGTATTATAATCGTGATACTTACGAAAGATATCTGTGACAATTGTGGCCACTTTGGACGTTCAGTTCTTGTTTGACAATCATTTGTGTCATTTTGTAAAAATGGAAAAAATTGAATATCGTGCTATAATTAAATTCTTGCATTTGAAAGGCAATACGTCTACGCAAATTAAAGCCGAGTTGGACGCTGTTTACGGGGACTCTGCCCCATCATTTGCCACCGTGAAAAGATGGGTAGCTGAATTTAAACGTGGTCGTACCAGCTTAGCTGATGATGAGCGTTCGGGACGGCCAACAACTGCGACCACCACCGATAACATCGAAGAAATTCATCAAATGATAATGGACAACCGTTGAATTAAGATTAGGGAGATAGCAGAGGCTGTTGGCATATCAAAAGAACGTGTTTGTCATATATTGACTGAAGAATTAGGCATGCGTAAGTTAACCGCGCGTTGGGTGCCGCGCTTGCTCACTCTGGATCAAAAACGCATTCGAATGCATATTTTTAAGGCCTTGTTGGAGACGTTTAAGCGAAACGAGTCGGATTTCTTGCGTCGATTAATAACGGTTGATGAAACTAGGGTCCACCACTTCACTCCTGAAACGAAACAACAATCAAAACAGTGGACTGCGAAGGGTGAACCTGCTTCGAAGAAAGCGAAGACTGCGGAAAAGGTGATGGCGACTGTTTTTTGGGACAGTCATGGAATTGTGTTGATCGACTATCTTGAAAAAGGTAAAACAATAACAGGGACGTACTACGCATCATTGCTTGACAAGCTGAAGGCAGAAATTGAGAAAAAACGACCGCATTTGAAAAAGAAGAAAGTGCTGTTCCATCAAGATAACGCACCGTCTCACACTTCGGCGGTCGCTATGGTAAAAATTCACGAATTGCGGTTCGAATTAATTGACCATCCACCGTATTCACCAGATCTGACCCCCAGCGACTTTTTTTCTGTTTCCTAGGCTCAAAGTTTGGCTCGGAGGACAGAAATTTTCATCGAACGAGGAGGTCATCGCATCCGTAGACGCCTATTTTGCAAAGTAAGACGCTCAGTATTATTTGAATGGATTAAAGGGGTGAGAGAATCGCTGGAAAAAATGTATCGAACTTAAAAGGAGACTATGTGGAAAAATAAAATTGAATTTGACCGAAAAATTACTTGTTTCTATGTTAGGGTCAAAACTTTTTAGACGACCCTCGTATTATAGGACCGTATATGTGATAATACAAACTATAGAAATCAAAGCCTTAAACGGTCTAGCTGGATCTTAATGCTTATATGATTCTTGTGTGAATTTATATAATACGTTTGTAGTCCCGAGAAACGCGCGCCGAAATAATTTTTCGGTCTTGAAACGTTAACTCTTATTAAATTACCGCAGTAATATCACGAGTTAAATTGACTGGCAATTTAACAAATTTGTGATGCTTATTCGCATCTTCGAAACGATCTTATTAATGGTGAATAACATATTAAAATCTGTAAATAATTAATTCTTATTGCGAAAAGTATTACCTCAGCCGGGAGTCGAATCCGGATCTTTTGCATACCGTGGGAGCGTCCTAAGCCTTTAGACTACAGAGGCCTTAGTAATATTCTTCGCAATAATTGGCATATAAAGGAATAACGTCTCTTTAGACGACGTAAATAAATAATATAATATATTATAGGACCGTATATGTGATAACACAAACTATAGAAATCAAAGTCTTAAACGGTCTAGTTGGATCTTAAGCTAAATTGCCAGTCAATTTAACTCGTGATATTACTGCGGTAGTTTAATAGAGTTAGCTTTTCAAGACCGAAAAATCATTTCGGTGCGCGTTTCTGGGGACTACATACGTAGTATATAAATTCACATAAGAATCATATAAGCATTAAGATTCAGCTAGACCGTTTAAGGCTTTGATTTCTATAGTTTCAAAATTTTTCATGTAACACTAATTTACTTTTATATTTGCGAAAGTTAATGTTATATCTTTAACAGTTACGCTAACATTTGGTAAATTACTTATTAATAAATTAATAAATTGACGCTACGCGTTCTAAATCCATCATGATAGTGACTATTTGCAAATGCGAGATATTTTCAATAAATGCGTACTTTTTTATATATTTGTTGTATAAAATATCAGAAAAGTAAAAAATAATCTTGTATTGATTCTGCAACTATGAAACTGGAGGAGCTGTTTGTACTTTTTTCACTCTCTTTACGTCGTACATACATTTCTATCAGGATGTTTTTCTTCCAACTTGCAATGATACTTTTATGCTTTTGAGATTCACATGGCTTTGAAGAGCACTTTTTCCCATCGAACTAATATTAATTATAGTTTTGCACCAAATACATAATGGATTGTTACTAATTTCAGGATCCGGAACAATCCATGGGTAAATAAGTTCATAGGATGGTTGATATTTTGTAGTTGGCTTAACCTTAGGCATGATTCTTTACTGAAAAATCACAGATAATAATTACTAAGAATAGAAGACTTTTATACACGACGCAGAAAATTCACTCTATATTTTTCATTCCGACTGTTACACTATAAATCACAAAATCACTCACGTCAACCTAAGAAGAGTTCCAAATTTTTCGGATATTTGACTGATTGTAGAAGCAGAGGCGTTTGATAGAATACCTGAATTTGTACATTACTTGTTTTAACAAATGAAACGCGGCGCGCCATACGACTAGGCAGCGGCGAACGGAAAGAGTACATTGCCCATCGATAATTCGAAGGGTACTGCAGTAGCCCTGACTTATCGATTTGATTTATCTACAGGATCGAGAAAATCAATAACGGACGTTTTCTACATCAAATTATCAAATTATTTTGTGATCAATACATCAAATCGATAAGTTAGAGCTACTGTAGGACTCTCCGAATCATTGATAGTAGGGGAGGCCGAGAAGCTAAATGTGGATTTACTCGAGCGTCGTGGGGACCTATTGGATTGTGAAGATTAGATGCTAAAAAGAAAAAAAGGTTATAT
>NW_017300170.1:120175-127354 GCF_001594075.2 Trachymyrmex cornetzi | reverse complement strand
TACTCGAGCGTGTCAGATATTAATAGTGTAAGCGACCAATGTGTTTCTGATAACGGATAAATATTAATCTGACGGTTTGCGTGGTGGGGTTAGCTGTAGGAAGGGATCAAAAAAAGGGGAAAAAAAAATTTCCTTGAGCGCGTCAGATTTTCATAGGGGATGTTAATTGGACCCTGTTGTGAGTTTGAGTTTGAATCAAACGCCCCGCACTTGCGCTCTCGCATTAGCACAGCATCAAACCATCTAGTGCCTGGTGGCGCTTCAGGCGACACAGGTGATGTGGTGCATCCGCGCTGGGGACTCTAGTCCGCTAGCTCCCTGCCTCCATCTTGACTTTGTTGTTCGTTGAGTGTGTGTAACAAAAGGGCTGCAGAAAAACCTCGCTAGAATTATTGCGTCGAATATCAAGCTCTCAGCAGAACGTTTCGTGCCTACGGCATCCGTGCAGAACGTCTCGTGCCTACGGCACCCGTGCAGAACGTCTCGTGCCTACGGTCCCCGTGCAGATAGTCTCGGACCTACGGTACCCTCGCAGCAGAAAGTCTCGTGCCTACGGCACCCGTGCAGAAGTCTCGTGCCTACGGCCCCCGTGCAGATAGTCTCGGGCCTACGGCACCCTCGATGCAGGAAGTCTCGTGCCTACAGCACCCGTGCAGAAAGTCTCGTGCCTACGGCACCCTTGTAGAAACTCTCGTGCCCGCGGCACCCTATCAGTAAGTCTCGTGCCTGCGGCACCCTAATCTCCAAGCACCCGAGTATTCATGTATTATTCATATGTTCCATCACTATGTTACATTCCTTGAGATTATTGTTTGTATCCTTTATTCATAAAGGGTTTTGTTATGTTTTTGCGTGTGGTCTTATTTTGTCTTGACTTTTCAGTATCCTATCATCGCGATTGCGAACATTTGGTCCTTCGAGCCGGATATCATTGGTCAGGGCGAGATGAGGTTCACACATATTAAGACTCGCTTAGAGCAGCAGGTTTCACTCAATGACTTGATTGCCAAATCATATGACAGTTTAACCAAGGTCGGTATGCATAATTTGAATTCTCAAAGGATTAAGACTAACAGCCCTCAAGGACGACTGGGAAAAATTTTCCATCGTTCACGAGGCAATCGGCATCGCTATAGGTGAATTGAATACTGAGGATAAGCTACTCGCTCGGGGACACTCCTACTTTACAGACAGCATTTTTGCAACCACTCGTGAAATCTATTTAGAAACAACGGAACGAATGAATTTATTGCTGGACACTGTCCATGAGCCTTCCCAGTCTTTATCCAGCACTCATAGCGCTCTCAATCAGGCGGTACAGCCATGTTATTATCAAACAAGACTTCCGCGTATAGACTTGCCGAAATTTAATGGCACTCCTGCCGATTGGCTCTCATTTAAGGACTTGTTTACCTCATTAGTAAATGCGAATGCATCCATCTCGTTAGTTGAGAAACTTCAATATTTAAAAACTAGTTTGATAGGTTCGGCAGCTCATCTGCTAAAAAACATGGCAATAACGGACGATAATTTTAATCGAGCATGGGAGACCCTGACTACCTTCTATGAGAATAAGAGGATGCTTGTCAATGCAGCATTGCATTCGTTGCTCAATCTGAAGCGTATGACAAAGGAGTCCGCTGTGGAAATGGAACATCTCTATACAACGATCATGCAGATTTATCGATCACTGGAAAGTCTCCATCGACCTGTGGGCACTTGGGACGATTTCCTCGTATTCATCGTGTTTCAACGGCTCGATCTAGAGTCTGTGAAAGCATGGGAGCATCATTTAGTAGCAGCAAAGGAACCCTCCACGTGGTGCCAACTTACGGAATTTCTAGTAACACGACTCCGCGCACTCCAAGCTCTTGAGAGATCCCGTTCGGGAAAATATTCTCTACCATCTCAGCAAACGTTAGCATGCTATCAAGGCAAATCTAATGAAAGGGACACTAGTAAGGGACAAGGATGTCTTCTTTGTTCATCCAAACATTACATTTCTGCTTGTCCGCAATATACCTCGAAATCAACTCAACAAAAATTGTCTTTTATCACCAAACGAAAACTATGCTTTAATTGTCTCGGAGTTCATCGAGCCTCTGTCTGCCGTAGCTCTAGAAGGTGTATTAAGTGCGGACGCAAGCACCACACCTCGATCCACCCAGGAATTGTTCAACCTAGTAAAGCGACCTCGGAAGACAAGGAGCAAGTCAAGCCTGCCTCCTCAACTGCTAAGACTGATGAGGCTCAAGTCATGCACTCTTCCATAACTACGTCTGCTACTATGCGGGTGTTATTAGCCACAGCAAAGGTACGGCTCGCTTCTCCAAACGGACACGTTACTACTGTGAGAGCTTTAATTGACCAGGGTTCGGAGATTTCTCTGATATCTGAAAGAACGGTCCAACGGCTAAAAACGCCTCGGACTTACTCAACGGTATCCTTAGTTGGCATCGGTGCTCGGTCGTCCAATAGGACAAGAGGAGTTGTTAACGTTATAATTAGTCCATCCTTCGAATCGGATTTCAAGTGCACCGTCTCTGCTCACATACTCACCAATCTTACCTCCGCTTTACCCTCTCTGTTTGTTGACAAGGAATTATGGTCGCATCTGGATGGATTACAACTGGCTGATTCTCACTTCTATCAACCTGGTTCTATTGATCTCATTTTATGAGCAGACGTATACGGACTTATTATTGCAGAAGGTGTTATTTAAGGGCCTCCCGCCTCTCCAGTGGTGCAGCGTACGAATCTTGGATGGATTGTGTCTGGTCCTACTGGCAATCAGATAGCAACGGAGGACGTTCGGAATTGTCATATTAAATTAGAGGAGGATTTATCTCTCCTTTTTCAACGCTTCTGGGAATTGGAAGAGGTTCCTGCTTCGATTGATCGCTCGCTTTCACCGCAAGAACAGGATTGCGAGGATCACTTCCGAACCACTCATTTGAGAGATCCGCATGGTCGATATATAGTCAGACTGCCGTTCAAACGATCAATTGAGCTCTTAGGAGATTCAAAACGGAAGGCCACTATTCTTCTTCACAAATTGACCAAACGACTTGAAATGGATTCAACTTATGCCAAGATGTACTCTGATTTCATGAGGGAATACGTCACTTTACACCATATGGAATTGCTACCAGCCTCACAAACAGAGTCTCCGTCGACTTATTATTTGCCCCATCACGGGGTATTGAGGGAGGAACATCTTACTACGAAGCTGCGAGTAGTATTTAATGGCTCTAGCAAAACTACCTCCGGACTTTCTCTCAATGATCTACTGCACATCGGTCCGAAGTTACAAAGCAATATTTTTGACGTGCTCATTTGGTTTAGACAATTTCGCTACGCATTTTCCGCAGATATAGAGAAGATGTTTCGCCAGATAAAGGTCCACCCGGATGATTGGAAGAGCCAACGAATACTATGGACAAACGAGTCAAAGGATCTTT
This sequence comes from Trachymyrmex cornetzi, assembly GCF_001594075.2. NCBI lineage: Eukaryota > Metazoa > Arthropoda > Insecta > Hymenoptera > Formicidae > Trachymyrmex > Trachymyrmex cornetzi. Next base: position 123,893 of record NW_017300170.1, on the reverse strand, counting down.
TGACGTATCAGCTCACCACCGTGACCTACGGAATGGCTTGCGCTCCGTTTTTAGCGCTCCGCACTCTACTTCAACTGTTGCAGGATGAAGGCCACCGATTTCCATTGGCGGTACCAGTACTTGCTAAAGGCAGGTACGTGGATGACTTGTTTGGTGGAGCCGATTCCATTGAACAAGCTCAAGCTATCGTTGAACAGACAAGCCAGCTATGCTTGGCGGGCGGCTTCCGCTTACGAAAGTGGACAAGTAACCATTCAGAAGTGTTGTTGTCTATCCCAAAACAAGACCAGGTACTCCTGTCATTCATATCCATTGAGGAGAATGTTCTAGTCCATACTCTCGGTCTTTCTTGGGCGCCAGAGATCGATTGTTTTAAATTTGCCTTTAACAATATATGGGTCAAACCCGTTACAAAACGAATTATCTTATCTGTGATTTCCAAGCTGTTTGATCCACTCGGATTGCTGGCACCTGTCATATTATTGTAGCAAAGATTCTTATGCAAGAAGTATGGACGCTACGGTTGGACTGGGACGACCATCTCCCCCCCTGCTATGATTGAAAGATGGACTCTATTTGTCAACGGCCTAAAGGACTTAAATGTCCTCACCTTTCCCCGATGGTTGGGATTGAGTTCTGCGCAATCTCAAGAGCTACACAGTTTTTCTGACGCTTCACCGCACGCTTATGCTGCGGCAGTTTATATCCGAACAACTGCGAAGGATGGATCTGTCTACACGCAACTTATTTGTGCCAAGGCCAAAGTCACCCCATTAAAGAGAATGACCATAGCACGGTTGGAACTCGCTGGAGCGGTCCTTGTGACCAAGTTGGTAACACACCTGTTAAGAAATATGGAACGGACCGACATTTCAGTCTACCTTTGGACAGATTCAACTGTCGTCTATACCTGGATAGCTAACCACCCGTCCCGCTGGAAGGATTTTGTACACAACCGAACTTGCTACATCCAAGAAGCATTACCACACGCTCGATGGGGTTTGGTGCCAGGTAAAGAGAATCCTGCAGACCTTGCAACCCGAGGGCTCACACCTAATCAGTTAGCAGTCCAGCAGTCCTGGTGGACTGGTCCCATCTGGCTGGCAGAACCCTCGCATTGTTGGCCTAACCGGCCGTGCACTGACAAAAATGAGGAAATTCTTGAGGAACGACCTACCAAGGTAGCAACCACTAGAGTTATTCCGAGGAAATGTTGGGATTTTTTACAGAAATACTCATCTTTAACTCGATTACTAAGGCTATTTGTCAACGGGTCCAGCGAATGCGTAAGGCCCCTAAATCATCATTGAGCTATCCTATTGGTCCTACTGATCTACTATTGGCTAAGCGTTACTGGATAATCGCCGTTCAGAGTGTTGCCTTTTATAAGGAACTCGAATTGATAACTGCTCAGGGATTCGTACCGCCCTCGCAACTCATCGCTCGACTCACTCCATTTAAGGATTCTGACGGCATATTAAGAGTAGGAGGGCGTCTCCAAGCATCGATGCTTACCATGGAAGCAAAGCATCCAGCGATTCTACCTAAACAATCACCGTTTACAACTCTGGTCATAGCAGACTCTCATAAGAGGACATTGCATGGCGGTACTCAGCTCACGTTGTGCACAACTCGAGAAGAATTTTGGATAATGGGTGGACGTGTACCCATTAGAAGTTATATCCATAAATGCATTCAATGTACTCGCTATCGTCGCAACCGGGCTCAGCAACTTATGGGACAACTCCCGAAAGAGCGAGTAATCCCATCCCGTTCGTTCTTGAATACTGGGGTTGATTATGCGGGGCCGTTCACTCTCAAGACCTGGAAGGGTAGAAACGCCCGCACCTATAAAGGCTATATTGCGCTGTTCGTGTGCTTATCTACTTCTGCAGTTCATTTAGAGCTGGTAACGGACTATTCTACAGAGGCGTTTATAGCGGCATACAAGAGGTTTACGGGACGACGAGGAATTTGCGCTAGCCTCTGGAGTAACTGCGGCACGAATTTCAAAGGGGCTGACGTTACACTACAACGATTATTCTCAAAAGCCACGGAGGAATCCAACCACCTACTTTCCCTTTTAGCCAATGACGGCACCCAATGGAACTTTAATCCGCCATCAGCGTCACACTTTGGAGGAAAATGGGAGGCAGGCGTAAAATCGGTGAAGTACCATTTTCATCGAGTGATGGGAGAAGTTACATTAACGTATGAGGAATTCACGACTCTTCTAATTCAAATTGAGGCGATACTCAATTCGAGACATCTTACTTCGTGTAGTGATGACCCGGACGACTTGAACGTCTTAACACCTGGCCACTTCATAATGGGTTGTGCACCCACACTCATTCCAGAACCATCACTAGAAGACGTTCAGCTTTCACATTTGTCTCGCTGGCAATTAATACGGCAAATGATCGATCGGTTTTGGACCAGGTGGTCCAAAGAATACCTACAACGGCACCAAGCCATCTCGAAATGGATGAGTAAAACCAAGGACATTGGGGTCGGATCCATGGTACTGATAATCGATGAGAGGTACCCTCCTGCTAAGTGGCCCCTTGGTCGAGTCACTGAAGTCCATCCTGGCAAGGACGGACTAATAAGAGTAGCAACGATTAAAACTCAATCTACAGTTCTAAAGAGGCCCATAGTAAAGCTTTGCTTATTGCCTGTTCAGGCTGACTAAGGTAGCTACTCTACGTTAACTTCAGTTAACGTAGGCGGGCGGGAAGTTGTGAGGTTGAGTTCGAATCAAACGCCCCGCACTTGCGCTCTCGCATTAGCACAGCATCAAACCATCTAGTGCCTGGTGGCGCTTCAGGCGACACAGCGTAGTGCATCCGCGCTGGGGACTCTAGTCCGCTAGCTCCCTGCCTCCATCTTGACTTTGTTGTTCGTTGAGTGTGTGTAACAAAAGGGCTGCAGAAAAACCTCGCTAGAATTATTGCGTCGAATATCAAGCTCTCAGCAGAACGTTTCGTGCCTACGGCATCCGTGCAGAACGTCTCGTGCCTACGGCACCCGTGCAGAACGTCTCGTGCCTACGGCACACGTGCAGAAGTCTCGTGCCTACGGCCCCCGTGCAGATAGTCTCGGGCCTACGGCACCCTCGCAGAAGCTCTCGTGCCCGCGGCACCCCGATCAGTAAGTCTTGTGCCTGCGGCAGAAAGTCTCGTGCCTACGGCCCCCGTGCAGATAGTCTCGGGCCTACGGTACCCTCGCAGCAGAAAGTCTCGTGCCTACGGCCCCCGTGCAGATAGTCTTGGACCTACGGTACCCTCGCAGCAGAAAGTCTCGTGCCTACGGCACCCGTGCAGAAGTCTCGTGCCTACGGCCCCCGTGCAGATAGTCTCGGGCCTACGGCACCCTCGATGCAGGAAGTCTCGTGCCTACGGCACTCTTGCAGAAACTCTCGTGCCCGCGGCACCCTATCAGTAAGTCTCGTGCCTGCGGCACCCTAATTTCCAAGCACCCGAGTATTCATGTATTATTCATATGTTCCATCACTATGTTACATTCCTTGAGATTATTGTTTGTATCCTTTATCCATAAAGGGTTTTGTTATGTCTTTGCGTGTGGTCTTATTTTGTCTTGACTTTACAGTATCCTATCATCGCGATTGCGAACAGACCCTAAAGAAGCTCCTATTCAAAAAACTGACGATTTGGACGTGACCGAGAGTCATGGCCGATTTTTGAAAATGCAAAAAAAA
>NW_017300170.1:108113-118120 GCF_001594075.2 Trachymyrmex cornetzi | reverse complement strand
AAGTACTTTTTGAGTTATAAAGGTTTGAAGTTAACAATTTTTTGACACAAAATGTAAAATATCTTGTAAAATATTATTTAGTTTTCAGTAATCATAACCTTAATACTTTTGTGCGCGGAATACACACTCTTCCCTAAACTGGCCGGACCCACACGCCACTCTTGCCTTAATTGGTCGGAATCACACGCCACTTAACAAATTGTTAATTTCAAACCTTTATAACTCAAAAAATACTTAATGAAAAAAATGTTTTATTATAATGTTTTGGAAAGCTCTCGAGATAAGCTATAAAAATATGCAATAAAATGTAGGGGGTTCCATTTAAAAAAATAAGGTTGACCTTGAAGTGACCTTAAAGGACATGATCAAAATCAAAGTCAAGGTCATCTTACTCCTCGCTTGAAACCATACAACTTTGCTATTGGACATTTTCTCCAAAATGCATTCTAACTGAAGATATTAGGAGGGTCCGATACTTTTCGATGACCCTGTATATATATATTCATATATACACATTCTTAGCTAGAGAAAAAGAGAGAGCAAGCTGACGTTATTTGTCGTCATTTTGACGTCAAAAGAACATTGAAGGCGTCATTTTATCAAAATGGCGACAAATAATGTCAGCTTGCTACTTGGGTTCTAACTTATGAAAAAAATACATATTTCGCACAAGTTAGAAAACTTCAATGGAAGTTGTAGTATGGTTTGAGCAATTGTAGGCATGTTTTGGCACATTAAAAACTGAAATTTGGGGAAACAAAATAAACACAACAGAGTACATACAATAAATAACAAAACAAGCAATGAGATGTAAAAGTTATATAATTTATTTTTGTATACTTTTTTTTGTGGTATTAACGAATACATGAGTTTTATTAAATATTCGAGAACCGCAAAATTGCACACTTTTCCACGTTACCCTAGAGGTAGAGTGCAATAACGCCTTTTTTAAATAGTGGTATCCCCAATTGGCCTATTCCACTTTAGTGTCTCTTTTACCAACCAATTTCTATTTGTACTTTATATTAAAAACGGATAAAATAATTTTTTTATTTTTGATGAATATGATTATAATCTTGAAAAATGTCACAGAAAACCGCGTATAATTAAACTGCGTATCAACTACATTAAAATATTTGATGAAATAGATTTCAAAAAGAGATTTAAATTATGTAAATATAATTATATATAATACTGTTAAAAAGAATTCAAGATGCAATACAACATCTTATTGAACGGTATATGTACATATACGAATTAATGATTCGACGTGATGAAATTTTACTATTTATAATCTTTATCATGTAAATATCGGTATCGAAGTTGGTAAAAAAGACCCTTACGTCCAATTTCACAACTCACAGTTAATTCTTAACCGACGTTTAACTTGTTCATTATCTCTTTCCAGTTCAAGAATTGGAAAGAGATGAGAAATAAGTTGAACCTCGATTAAGAGTTAACCGTGAGTTGTTGAACTGGGCCTTATTCTTATAATACAGTTTTTTGCGATCATGACAATAAATAGTGCAATTACATTGAATTAAACATACGTATAAATAAAATAAAATAACAGACGCATAAAAGGAAATATTCAAAGAAAACTGAAAACAATCGAAATAAACCGAAAATAAAAATAAGACTAAACATGAACGGTTATTTCGTTGTACATCCAAATAAAATATAAATTTTGATCGTATTAATTCACACTTATAAACTACTAGTAATATCTTAAAGCTGAGTAAAGAAAAAACCATAGGGTTTCATTTACGAAAGTTAAATGAAACAAAAATCAAGTGAGTTATAATAAGAAATAAAAACAAGTAATCTTATGTGTAATATTATAGAATAAGATATAAAAAATAAAATGAAGTCGAAAATCAAATTATATTTCTTACAATGCAAGAATTTTATCTGTAATAATCGTAAGTACCAATGGTTTTTTCTTTATGATTGTAACAAAAATAAATAATTCTTTCAATGCTTATTTCAAAGTAAAAATAAAAGCTATAACAAAAGTAAACGCAATAATTATTTCAAAATTAACAATATCCGCCTACATATATAAATATGATGAAAGAATAAACCAGTTCAAGTGTATCACCAAAAATACAATAAAATGGAAATCAATAAAGAAAAAATATGAACGAGAAAAACTTCCAGGAATAAAATTACTATTACGGTTCTAATTTCATTAATTTCAATATTTATTGAAAAAAAATGAAGCTCAATAATTGAAAAAAAAGTATATACCTGTATAAATCTATATATTATTCAATTTAATTAAAAATAAAGATTTAATTGAAACATTTAATGAAAACACTAAGTTCCGTTACTGCGACTTAAATTGTTTGATTTTTTCATAGTAGCCCGACGTTAGTTTAATTGGTTTTTTTTTCTGTAACATATTTAAATATCAAAAACGCTAAACTATTCTCGACGATTATATTATCACGCCGGTGAATGTCACAAAATTCACTCTTGTAGCTGTTAAAAAATAGTTGTTTGAAAGTTGACTCTAAGTTCGACTTATGTCCGTATTCGTTCAAAAACTGATACAGTCGGTTATGTACGTTTTCTATTAACGTAATCATCCGATTGCTTGGATATGTTAATGATTCTTTTTCAGAATTCTCTTTAAAAACCGTATATAAATGATGTTCTTCTTGTTGTGTACAAAATAAATCAGTTCGGCAAATTAAACAATTTTCGTCCGGAATTTTGAGTCGTTTTGCAAGGTAACCCGTCACGTAAGAAAGAGCTTGAGAAGCAACAGTATCTAATTCTTCGAAATTGACCCATTGAGGAAAGCACCTGACTTTTCCATCAATGGCTCATTTTCGTTATGTTGATTGATTTCAGAAGCGTTTTTCAAAAAATTCCGAAAATTATTTAAATTTTCACAGTTATCGTGTTCACAATTTGCATACTTCGATACCGGTGCAACTAGATTGTTTAATACCACGGTTTTTAAAGCAGCTATAAATTGATGGCAGGTGGGGTTTGTATTTGCAATTCCATGCTGACGGATTTGACAAAATAAATTTTCCAACGGATCTTGATTCAGATTTCTCATATTTAAAAATTTGAAACCGAGAGTTTTTTTAACTGATGCCATAAGTAAATAACAGCTCTGATCGTTATTGCCCAACCTTTTACGAATTGAAATTGATTTGTGACATCTTGTTTAGAAATAAAATGTATTAATTTCCATTTTGCCATTTCGGGTAGTAATCGGCTCACTCTAAGTGAGGTGAGCCATTTTGAAGACAACATCTATACATCTTACCCTCATTTGGTGTTGTGCTCGAACCATTTAAAGAATCGAAAAGATCGTCTATGAGTTGTGAGAACTCTCATGCCGTTTGTAGCGATTCAACCGGAAACAATTCGTTTACATTAGAGATACTGTGCGATTGAATTGCTGCAGCAACAGTGTGGCTTAACTGACGTGCTGCAGTTTTGACCTTCATTTTAACAAAAGAATCTTTAAAGTTAAAATCATTTACTGATAGTTTGTAAAGTTGCTTGATTTTGAAATTGAGTTCAACATCGAAAGCATTTCTGATATATTGAAATTTTGCTACTTTATCTTCCGCGAATTTAATGTTACATCTGAGCAAAGCATTCCGTGTGCATTTTAATAAATGGGGAACATCGTAAATAGTTACAATAGTTTCGGACTTAACGACAAACGTGTAACAAGTTGGGTTCATCGTGTTTTCTAAACATAATTCTGATAGCGCCTTTCTCTGAGTGGAACCTTGGTCACAAACAGTTGCTTTTACTTTTAGCTTTATCTCCTGAAGTTGTTCAATGATATTCGTTATTATCGATTTCAGATTGCTACTAGAAATGTACCAGCCGTAAAATAATAAGCAATGACTTGTTTCTATGATTTCCTCAGACCACGTAACATGAAAATAAGAGCATGATTTGCTGACCTATGTGTTCGACCCAATTCACCTAAGTCTTCGAAACCATTAATTTGTTGTTTATGTGATTCGTAGTGAAAACCATTACTAAGAGAAATCTCGTCAAAAACTAGTGTGCAATATCGATCTAGCTCATGCATTTCATCGCTTTTAACTTTAAGCTGTTGCAAAAGAAGTTTATTTATTCCAGTGTCGAAAGGAATCTTTGACAATATGTACTTCAGAGTACGCGTGCATGATAATTCGAAATAGGTCGCGAGATACCTATAAACGCGAGGACTTCGTTTATAAATAGACAATGCAAAAACCTTATCTTCTTCAGTCCATCGTTTCCCGGTAGAGGTACGATCTACATTTCGTAATTGAGAATTTATAAAATGTTTAGTGACATCATTTAATTTCTCATTGATACAATCAAACATATGTTTGTCATGCATAGATTTTAATTCTGTCAAAGCGTTCCTTTCGTCACCTAATTTCTTTTTAATTTTGCATAATTGTGCAGTGATTTTGCTATGGATTTTGTACATGATCGTCTTTCGCGGTGACATCGTCTTTGAGGCCACTCCTGCTGCCGTTAAAAATCCGGTTTTAATTTTTTTGATAGGTGTTACAGAATCATTATCTGGTTCAAAATCGTTACAAGAAGAACATTTTCCATCTTTGCATTCATCGTCCTGACAAATACAAATAATTGGAATATTGCTTGCATTACTTTCATTAATTTGTGAACAATTTTTAGATTTATTTAAATAACTATTAAATATCGGAACATTTTCGAACATACTATTGTTATAAAAATCAGCAGGAGTGTCTTCAGTAACAGTGTCACTGTTCGCGGAAAAGTAGAGATATCACACGAATTTTCTTCAAGTGAATTGTTTTCTGAATCGATACTAACGGCAGATACTGATTGTTGATGTAATGGTTGGCAGTAATTTCGGTCTACTGAATCGTTCTCAAATGAAGCAGAAATGTCTATTGGAATTAAATTATCTGCAATTTCGATTTCTTTCGGTACAACATTATGATTCAAAAGATGTTTTGTGTAATTCATAAGATCCTCTTTCCGAAAATGATTCTCGCAAATGAACATATTACGGCAATTAACTGAGTTTTCAATCCCACAAATCCGTTTCTATTTCATTGAAACTTCGGAATTGTTTGGGAATCGGTAAAAATGTTTATTCACGACTTTTTCACCATCCTTCGACCAATAATAGCTGTTGCTACATTGGGGAAATTTGCAAGAATATTTTTTTCGTGGAGCCATTATGCTCAAAAATGTCTACAAATCTCTTATTAAAATTTCGAATAACGTGTTGATCAAATCAATTAAATATCAAAAGTTACGTAAAGTAAAAAGTAAAGTAAAAGTAAAAAAAATGATAAAGAAGCTAAGTCAGTAAAATAGGAATGAAACTAATAATATATACATGGTAATAGAAATAAACTTGCAAATTGCACGTGTAGTACGCATCCAAGCAAGCAGTAATATAATCGTCGAGTTACAAGTACTTACATATCACATACTATATAACGATAATAACTACATCATGCAATAAACTCGCCGCTGTTCTTTTTACCTGATTGAAAATCTTCTCGCAAACTCCTCTTCTAGCAAATCCAGTCCTGGAAATCCGATGTCCATTCCAACACGAGCAGTAGCTTTAGTTCCCTCCAGGAATTTTGACATCGCAGTACCTGTAAAAAAATCCACAATTACATTCTGTTCACATATTCCGTTATCACACATCATTTTCAGTAGTAATTTGAGCATTATAAAGCTTGACATGTCGAACATTGAAATGCAGCCGATAATAAAATTGACTCACCTATAATATTGCACAGACACCGCCTAAATATAGTTGCAACTGCCAAAAGCCTTCTCACCAGATAGTTTGTACCGTATTCCTTTTGACTATATCTGAAATATGTGTGCATACTGGCATTAATAATTATACAAAATATAGGAAAGATTAATAGTCTAGGGAAGTAAAATTTCGGTCCGGTTATGATTGTGGTCCAAGGCTATACCTAATTTTTTATTTCGGTTTCGATTCCAGTCCTTTTATTAATAACGGTGACCGTAACTGTTTGGATTTCGGTCTTTTTCTGTTAGAATTACGAGTTTATCTCTATTGTAAAATTTATAATTCATAAAAAAGATAATACAATAAGTATATAAAAAATTCATGTTTTTTGAACAAAAAATATCGCTAGCTATATTATAGGGTGTTCACGAAGAGAGTTACTTTTTTATTTCCTTGCTTGTATTATGATAATTTGAATAACATTAATACGTTATTAATGTTATTATATAGAAAACTAGTAACAAGCTTGAAACAATCATTGGCGACGCCGACACTGCAAGTTACAGTAGAAGATGAAGCAGTAGCAAAAAAAAAAAAAGAAAAGAGATGACCCATTTGTAAAACCCGAAATTTCATATTCCAATAATTTGTAAATTAATTTTTTTGTTCTATAAATATGAATTTTTTTACAGAATGCAGCTTGTTATACTTATTGCATCATCTTTTTTTTAAATTATAAATTTTACAATAGGTAATTGTACACTCATAATCGTAACAGATCGAAATTCAAACAGTTAGGGCTATGGTACACCAAAAAACTAAAGCAGTAAGACGTAAGCAGTAAGAAAATCAACATGTTAGATTGGCTACTTCTTAAGTTATGGCTTCTACTGTAGTTGGCTATGTGTATTTATGGTCTCTACTGTGATTGGCTAATTTACTTACTGCCTACGTTTTACTACTTACGTTTTTTTGTGTGCCATACCCTTACAGTCGTTATTGGTAAAAAGACTGAAACCGAAACCAAAAGTTGAGTATAGCCTCAGACAGTAACGAAATTTGATTTCGGTCCGGGTCCCTGATTAATACCGCTGTCTGACAAATTTAAACTTTTTTTCTAGACCACGAACAGGACCAAGTAATTCTTATAAACTTTTCGTTGCAGAAAATAAATTCCCCTGGGAAAAAATATTTTATATATAATTATATAAGAATATATAAAATTATATATAATTTTATATAATTTATATCTCGAGAAATACACATCGGATCAGAAATCTGAAAATATACGTATTCAATGTTTTCAAAAAAGCTATCTTTTGACATCTAACATGACCCCCACCCCCACCCGCTGTGGGTGAAAGAGAGGGTAAGTTTAAAATTTTAAATGGGAACCCCCATTTTTTATTGCAGATTTTGCTTCTTCAGAAAAAGTTTGTGACGTCCTGAGTCGCGTGTTTGGTTTATCGGAGTGATCTCGAGGAGCCACGCTGAATCGTGGGAGCGCGAGCGCGGAGCGGGACGCGCGGGGCGAAACCTTGACTTCGGTGAGATTTGTATTGTCGTGTTTTTACGCGTGGGGCAGGCTGCTGTCACCAGTGCCTCAATATAGGCACGTATTAAAGTATCATCGTGCTATTAGCGAGATGTCTTTTATTATAATTGTTTCGTTCTATTCTTCCGTGTTCCCTTAGTTATGCACTGGGAAAATAATACTAGAGAGTTTAGAGGAAGTATCAGATAGAGCGCCCGTGATACACGAACGTGTGCGAGGAGTTTATGGAGATATATAGATCTCTTCCTCGGGCTGCTGTGGTGTTCATCACGCGCTTCTCTCTATCTACGCTCTCTAGTGTCAGTGCGTGTGGGAACAGGGAAGGAAATGGAAAGGGCCTTTAAGGGCTGAGAAATGAAATGTAGACTAATAGCTAAGAATTAATTATTTTTATGCTAATGTTACACGGTACGTTATTTAATATGCGAGGCTTGGACGTTATTAGAATGGGCCTTGTAGCCTTACGGAGAGGCGCCACATATGGTGGCGACGGAGGCGGTACGGGTCGCGGCTGCGGAACCACGGAATTCGCGGTTGCCGGATTCTCGATTCTGCTAGAAGGCAACCCGGAATCCTCGGAGGGTGCCGACGTGGTGGTCGCAAGGATGGCGTCCCTCTCGGGAATTATAACTCTTCCCCCCAGTATTGAGAGGGGTCGAACCTTCCCTCCGCGGTGAGCCCTCGCTGGAGATCCTTGAGATGGACTCTCCAGCCTCCTCGCTTACCCCTTGGACGTTTATTCTTTGGCATTTACGCCCAAAGAAAAAACGTTTTAATGGTGCAAAGAGATTTGAAGATAAAGAGCAGGAGTGCGGAGGCCTCGACGCCGTGGCAGGTGCTCGTTTGGAGTTCCGCGGGAAGTTGGCTTCGGCGTCGCTATGGACAGCGCTGTCGAAACCGGGAGAGGAAATAGCCCGTCAGACGCCGTGGTTGGCGCACGATCGGGGCTGGATTTTGTGTAGGATGTGCGGGAAGATCCAGAACGCTACCTAAAGCGCTAGGAGTGCTTACCGTTGGAAGTTTTGGGAAAATAAAGGACGCGCGTCTTGGAACGCTCTGCTTTATATACTGTTTATTTCGTGGCCTCTCGCGGCAAGGGGATGTTCTTGTTCACGTGCTATTGCGAAATTACTATTACGTGCCGATTAGGTAATTTATGATTTATTCTAATGGTGATTAGTTTTTAGTTAGTTTGCGCCTTTTATTTCGCTGCGGGGGTCGCGAGTTTCGTACTGGCGCGCTCAGTCGCCGCATATTGCAGCCCGTTGCGGCAGGGCTTGCATTTGTTTCCTGCGCGTTTTTTCATCATAAGTTTCTTGTATCGTTCCGGATCCTTCTATTCTTTGTGCGCGTGGAATTTGATGTTTATTTAAGGCCTTTTCTAAGTTATGTGCTCTTTGGTTTTATCCGCGATGATTTTGTTCGTATTCAGAGGCCTTTTGTGACCGGTTGGTGCATTCGGGATTGCACGGCGATGCATTGCATTGGTGTTATGCACTTTTATTAGTTTTCCGTGGTTCTGCGGGTTTTCCCTGCAGCTGCGTCAAAATTGGTTGCTATCTTTAATTATTCCTTATCCCGTAGTATCGATGGTTTGTTGTTAAAGTGCATTCTTGCATTGGTTTTAGTATTTATACTTTGGCGCAGGCGCGGTACGCGCGGCGTTCAATCTTGACGGTTTCGGTGGCTTGGCCTATAGCTGAACATGATTGTAGTAGGCACGTATTGTATCGTTCGCTATACTCCGTGCTCGCGCTCGCTTGGTAAACGGGCGGGGCGCTATATTGTAGGCGCACCGGACGTTACAAGTTACATAAATTTTACCTATTACAAACATTTTTTTGATAACAGATGGCGCTATAATCAGCGAAATTAAAAAATGAGTCTAAAATGTTTAAAATATCTCAAGAAATACTCAATGGAGCATATTCTCACCCTGAAGGTGGATGGGCGGGTAACTTTTCGATTTTGATTTTTTCTTTTTCTGTCAAAGCCATTATGCCCAATTACAACGACAGACAGAATACTGAATAAAAAAGATGGAAATTTTTAAGTAAATAGTGAGAAGAAAACGGAAGAAATATTAAATAATTAGTTAGAAGAACTTAAACTGGTATAAATACATACATACATATGCAATATTAAAAAGATAAGTATGTATTTCCAATACAAATTTTGCTTGGAAACATACATACATATGTATGAAAGTTCAAACACAGAAAGTTAATGTTTAGGCTGGAATTTTGTGCAATAAAATTAAAAATATTCTAAAAAAACTAAAAAAGAAAAACTAAAAAACAAAAAAAAAAGATTCTCAAAATCGTCCACCTCCTCGCGGTGAGAATCGGGAAACTTTGAAATATTCAAAGGCAAAGGACGCTACTTCAAATTTTGAAAACTTGGTCTGCCTTTGTAGGTACGTCAAGTTGAATTTTTGGATTCTGACTTCACATTCGTAATCAGCGATCCCAAAAACTCCCGAGTAACAAGTTTCAATCGAATTCGGGCATATTTTTTGAAAATTTACTCGCCATACGTAAAATTTCGAAAAATTTTGAGCTTATAGGCGCCATTGTGAACTCAAAATCGAAAAATGAAAATTATACAGTACACGTTTTCGAAGTTTAACTATCGGGAACACGTTTCTGATACCTTATTACATACAAATGGACCTTCCGATACTTGTCTACGTTCTTTTCTGCTAAT
>NW_017300170.1:100268-107746 GCF_001594075.2 Trachymyrmex cornetzi | reverse complement strand
CGCGCTACACACGATTTGTGCCGCGTCTCGAAAGACAACAAACCCGATAAACACGCGACTTCGGACGTGACAGTATTATATTATTATGTATAATTTTATATAATTTTGTATAATTATATATAAACATTTTTTTTCCAGGTCCGTAAATAAAATTGCTCTATCACGTAACATTTTTGATAAAATTGAACTTAAAGGTGCCAAAATTGTTTTTTTGTACTTTTGAGCTAAAGTATCTAAAAAAACGTGACGTGATAGAACAATTTCATTTACTTTCAGTAATTTATTTTTAGTGATAAAAAATCTGTAAGAATCACTTGATTCTGTTCATGGTCTAAAATCCGTGTTGGACACACACACACAGTGTACTTAACAGGTCTAAACATCTTTCAAAATATCTGAAAACAAATTTATTAAATTATTATCGTATTTTCTGTAAGAAAACGTACTTTGTTATATATTTATATTATTGCACAAATATACATATGTATTTAATCTTACTATTAAAAAATTTAACTTATCACATTATCAATTAATTTGATAAAATTAGACAATACACTGACTATTTTAAAATTAAATTAATACGAACAAATTCTGGAAAATTTTTTACGAAAAGTACAAAAAAACTACACAGATTGAGACAAGATCTTAGAAATTCTTAGCTTCGTAGGTATTCGTAACGGAACGTAGAATGGCGTTGTTTGAAAAACCAAGAAACTCTACGTCCTTTTCGTAAAAATATATTACGAATTTTTCCGAAAAGGGCATAAGATTTCTTGGTTTTTCAAACAAACATGATCACCACTCTATGTCCCGTTACGAATACCTATGAAAAACTAAGAATTTCTAAGATCTTGTATCAATCTATGTAAATTTTTGTAAAAATTTTTCGTCAGGGAAATCAGCGAATCTAACCTCAACACTATTACGGTAGAATCGGGATCTTTTTTTTATTTTATGGATTATCCAACTTCGTTATTGAATTTTCGTGATAGTAGTACTATGCCCGAAAAACTCTCGCGTAATGCTATCGTCACGAGATCGGTTAATCCGAGAGATGAAAATAACAGTGCTATAGGTTCTACTGTATTAAGAAAATATTTCCTTACACTGTTTTAATTTGTACTTACCAAAGATGTTAACCTTCCCTATGGATGGGTAAAATTTCGTGAATCTTCCTCACCATTCCTCAAAATTCTTCCTTGGATATTCGTCGTATGTGGAAGCCGTGGAAGCATAATGGAAGCACAATGGCCGGTTGCTTTGGCACGTTGTAGTTTAAGGTTCGTATCCGGTCGGCCATTATCGCCACACTTCGGATTCAGTTCCGAGCCGCGCAAGCACAAACGCAAATTTTATCCCCACACTTATATGACACGTCTGCCATGTCTGTTTCCCCTTTCCCGATTCTGCAGAATCCCGCTTTCACCCTTGGGCTGCATTCAGGAATTACGCCCAGATGGCCAGATAACTCTAAGCTATAGATTACGTTACGTATATTATAGCAAAAATGCACCCAAGAGTTATCTAGGTGTAATCTCTGAACGAACCCTGTGTGACATACCCAGTGAGAAATGACAATAGAATCGACGTCGATTCGACGTCGATTCCATTGTCGTTTCTCGCTGGGATAAAGAGGGTTACAAATTATTTTCTATATAATTTTTGTTTTTACAGCAGAGAATTTGTTTTTAAAGCAGTGAATTTATGTTTATAAAACAGAAAATTTGTGTAACCCTCTATGCCATCATCGATGTGACAGATTTCATAACCTAACAACAGTTAACTTTAATGATTAATATCTCACTTCGTGAGATTGAACACAACATTTTACTGCCAGATTTTTTCGTTTTATGCAAAAACGCTTCGAATGTAAGCATAATTTCATTGAAATTGAAGGTGAGGAATGTCTTCTGAATAGTTACCCACATTACAATCGACACCACTGTGATTGTTACTTTTGCAACCACCGCCGCTTGTTTCGATTTGATACCCATTAAACTCACATGTAAACAATAAATTGAATTGATATATATCTTATTGCAAAGCTTGATATTCATATATTCATATCATACAGTATCATTGTATGACAAATTGTTGTGGAACGAGCTGCACTAAAATAACGGCGGATAACAAAGTTTACAATCTCGATTTAAAAAAAATAGGTGCTATTAAGTTTGCACTTACGAGTGGCCACTCAATTCTTTGTCAATAACTTACGTCTGTTAACGCTATGCAACCGTGTATGCAATTCAGCCTTTCGTCAATATATTGAACTATTGCAGTCAATGTTACAATTGACCTTCTGTTACAACCGAAACCTTCTCCCCTACTACCAATTTTACAGAAAAACAGCAAGTGACAAAAATTGTTAATTTTCTTCTCATAGATTTTTGAGAATTTTTTCAGAATTTGTTGGAATTTTCTCATGTTGGAAAAATAGTTGCCAATAAGAAAATGCAATACTAAACAGTTGATAAAAAATCTGAAAAATTTCTTAGTGCTTTATGAGAAGAAAATAAACAATTTTTATCTCTTGTTATTTTTCTATAAAGTTGATAGCACTTGAATAAAAAATTATTAAAAACCAATTTTTGGCGATTTTTAGTAATTGATATCTTGTTAATTATTGCGAAAACTGCAAAATAGTACAGGACTTTTCGACAGTTTAGTCCGCTCTATCCCTATACGAGAGCTTTACCGTCACTTATGAAACACCCTATATAATATAAAACGTAGAATACATTACTATAATAAAAAAAACATATTGTTAGTACGGTTATGTCAACGAATACGAATATATGTATCCGGGTAATACAGTTCGGATATCCGAGTATTACCCGCGCATCTCGGGTAGTGATCAGGTACCCGGGTATCATTAGCTCTACTTTCTACCCCCAGTACTGCCATCAACAGTCCATTTTATAGCCTGTATTCATAGTCGATTCTTATATTTGAGGCTGTCTTAATGGCCATTCTACAATAAGCTATTAGTAATAAATCAGAAGTCAAGAGTTAGTTATAAACAGTTATAAGCAAGTCAGTAGTGAGTTATAAGACAATAATAAGTGAGTAGTCAGTGATTGAGTGGAGATGACCAAATTTAATCTCTTCCGATCAAGGCTCCTGACAAGTCGCGGCGGCCATGTTGGAATCGTGACGTCAGAAGCGAGGAATGACACGTTAATTTATGTTGCGTGCCATTTTTAAATACAGACAATTTGGATAAAACGAAATGCTGAGATCGCTTCAGAACACTTGTAAAAATCGAACAAAAATGTCCTTTCCACCCTTGACAGTCAGTAAATGGTCGTAAAAGGCACGTAAAGTGAGCCTATATTCGGATAGAAACACACGGCCTGACAGCTGTTGAAACGAGTACAATATATACTTTCACATATAAAATTCCAAAATAACTTTAGTTTTGTCCGATAATTACGACTTTGATAAGTACGAGACAAGTCACATTTTCACAATTAAGCACATAATAACGAAATGGCACGAAACATAAAGTTCGTCGTCAAAACGTCACTTTTCCACGCCTATAAGTTCGGCCATTTATCGTGGTGCGGCGCTGTAACACATATACAAACACGAGCCCATGTCCGTGTGCTCGTCTGCGGTGTGCCGAGAGTGCGAGCGAGACAGCGAGCTCCTTCTCACACTAGTCGCTTGTTTGAAGCGACCGAAAATGCTTTCTCGGCAATCTCGGTCGATCGGCGGCTCTAGACATCAATAAGGGTCCGGGGGCATTCTAAATAACATATAAGTTTTAATAAATTGTAGTACGAGGGCACTACTCTTATATTTTGAGCCTTGGCACCACTGAGTGTTGTCAGGTGCCATCGGACGTTTCCACTAGAAAGTTTGACATTTTTGACCATAACTTCGTTCAGAACGTTTTGTTATTTGAGCGCGATTTGTATTGTTTACAGTCACTTGAAAATTGTGTCTCAGCGAAAAAATGGAATTAACTCGTGAAAATTTTCGTGTAATGATTTATTACGACTTTCGACGTGGATTATCAAGACAGGAGTGCATCGATCAACTTACTTCCACTTTTGGGGATAAAGCCCCATCCTTTGCCACTGTGAAATGCTGGTATAACAAATAATCGTGGTTGCCGTTCGCTCACCGACGAAAGTCGTGAAGGTCGTCCAAAATCAGTTGTTGTGTCAGAAAACATTGCTGTGCAAAAACTAATAATGCAAGATTGTCATGTGACATACTGTGAGATTGAGACAACCTTGGGCATTAGTTCCACCAGCATATATGAAATATTGCATAATCATTTAGCCGTGAAAAAGGTTTGTTCTCGTTGGATCCCACATAATCTGACAAAATCTCAAAAAGATGCTCGTGTCGATTGGTGCAAACAAATGCTTAAGAAATACAATGGCGGTGCTTCAAAAGACGTGTATAAGATTGTAACAGGTGACGAATCATGGATCTATGCGTATGAGCCGGAAACTAAACAGCAGTCGACTGTATGGGTGTTTCAAGATAAACCAAATCCAACAAAAGTTGTTCGCGCTCGAAGTACTTCGAAACAAATGGTCGCCTGTTTTTTCGGAAAAACTGGTCATGTGGCAACAGTGCCTTTAGAGGAACGTAGAACGGTCAATTCTGAATGGTACACAACCATTTGTTTGCCGGAAGTCTTCAGTGAAATAAGGAAAACAAACAAGCGCCGCCGGATCATTCTTCATCAAGACGATGCCAGCTGTCACACATCTCGTCTAACAACCGACTATTTGAGCACTCAAAAAATCGAATTAATGGGTCATCCGCCGTACAGTCCTGATTTGGCACCAAATGATTTCTTTTTGTTCCCGAACGTCAAGAATAAATTGCGTGGACAACGATTTTCGTCGGCAGAAGAAGCCGTTGATGCGTTCAAAGATATATTTTGGAGGTGTCTCAAGCGGAATGGAAAAAATGCTTTGACAAGTGGTTCTAACGCATGCAAAAGTGTATAGATCATAAAGGAGAATATTTTGAAAAACAATAAATGACAAATTATTGTTTTTTTATTATTATTTTTATTATTAGGCTCAAAATATAAATAGTGACCTCGTAATAGTGTACCCCTCCCATTAATCCAGAATAGTATAAATCATATTAAAATGCAACAGTTTACGAGATATTTAATTGTTTACGATTTTTCATGTGCGTTATATAGTAAATAAACCTCTTCTTTGTAAACTCGAGCAGCAAGAATAGTTCAGTAGAAGTAGAATTTTACGGAAAAAAATTATAAACCAGTATTTCTATTCGCGAAAGTCTCGAAAGGCCATCAGAAAATAAATGTGTATGTTTGAGACTCGAGACTTGTAAAGAAAATATGCGAAAAAACATCGAATAGTTGCAAAAAGCACGTTTTTCGCTTATAAAACGAAAGATATTGATTATATGGAAAAAAGTTCCATATAAAAAATGTAGGTATTTGAAATACCTACAAAATGAAAAGTGTAACATTAAAATCGATCTATTAGTTCAGTAGAAAAAAAAATAAAACAACATCGAGAAAGACCTTTGTGAACCTGGCATCCGACTTTTAATACCAAATAATAAATTACATTTTTTTATAAAAAAATTGATAGTATTTCGTTTGTAGTTGATTGTAGTAACAATAGTTTCGTTTGTAGTTTAATAAAATAAAAAATAAAAAATTTTTTTTAAATGACACCCGATTTTAAGATAAGAAAAAATTGTTAATATATCTTGCTTCAGAATTGTTGTAGTTGTTTGTAATGATTTTCCGGTCGTTTGTAGTTGCACCGTTTAAAAGATACAACAAATTTACAATAAACAAATTACGTAGCTTTGCTAATTATTGAGATATCTCAAATCCGCTCACGACATCTTAGAATCGTTTGTAGTTGTTTATAATGTTTTCCCCGAGGGGTAAACCGCTGACCAAAATCCTGTATACCAATGCCTAGTAATGCCTAGTAATGCCCAGTAATGCCCAGTAATGCCCTCAGCGGTTTACCCCTCGGTTTTCCCGGTCGTTTGTAGTTGCACCGTTTAAAAGTTACAAGAAATTTACAATAAACAAATTACGTAACTTTGCTAATTTTTTAAATATCTCAAATCCGCTCACGGCATCTCGCTTAAAATCGTTTGTAGTTGTTTGTTGTGATTTTCCGGTCGTTTGTATTTGCACCGTTTAAAAGTTACAATAAATTTACAATAAACAAATTACGTTACTTTGCTAATTTTTGAGATATCTCAAATCCGCTTACGGCATCTTACTTAGTATCGTTTGTAGTTGTGTTTAGTGATTTTGCTTTCGTTTGTAGTTGCACCGTTCGCGAGATATAGTTATTTAAACAATTTTATAAAAATGAAATTCTTTAATTTTCAAGATATCTGAAATCCGCTAGCGGGGCTCGATTCAGAATCGTTTGTAGTTGTTTGTAGTGATTATCCGGTCGTTTGTAGTGTGTTACACCGTTTAAGAGTTACAACAAATATACAACAAACAATTTACGTAACTTTGCTAATTTTTGATATATCTCAAATCCGTTCACGGCATCTTACTTAGAATCGTTTGTAGTTGTTTGTAGTGGTTTTCCGGTCGTTTGTAGTTGCACCATTTAAAAGTTACAACAAATTACAATAAACAAATTACGTTTTAAACGGTGCAACTACAAACGACCGAAAAACCACTACAAACAACTACAAACGATTCTAAGTAAGATGCCGTGAACGGATTTGAGATATATAAAAAATTAGCAAAGTTACGTAAATTGTTTGTTGTACATTTGTTGTAACTCTTAAACGGTGTAACACACTACAAACGACCGGATAATCACTACAAACAACAACGAACGATTCTGAATCGAGCTCCGTAAGCGGATTTCAGATATCTTGTAAATTAACAATATTCACTGGTAGTGCAATTGTTTAAATAACAATATCTCGCGAACGGTGCAACTACAAACGAAACCAAATTCACTACAAACCACTAGAAACGATTCTGAATCGAGCCCCGTAAGCGGATTTCAGATATCTTGTAAATTAACAATATTCACTAGTAGTGCAAATGTTTAAATAACTATATATCGTGAACGGTGTAACTACAAACGAAAGCAGAATCACTACAAACAGCTACAAACGATTTTGAATCGAGCCTCGCTAGCGGATTTCAGATATCTTGAAAATTAAAGAACTTTATTTTTATAAAATTGTTTAAATAACTATATCTCGCGAACGGTGCAACTACAAATGAAAGCAAAATCACTGCACGCAACTACAAACGATACTAAGTAAGGTGCTGTGAGCGGATTTAAGATATCTCAAAAATTAGTAAAGTTACGTAATTTGTTTATTGTAAATTTGTTGTAACTTTTAAACGGTGCAACTACAAACGAAAACAAAATCACTACAAACAACTACAAACGATTCTAAGTAAGATGCCGTGAGCGGATTTGAGATATCTCAAAAATTGGCGAAGTTACGTAATTTGTTTATTG
>NW_017300170.1:95540-100040 GCF_001594075.2 Trachymyrmex cornetzi | reverse complement strand
CAGATATCTTAAAAATTAAAATATTACATTTTTATACAATTGTTTAAATAACTATATCTCGCGAACGGTGCAACTACAAACGGAAATAATTGTACTACATTTCACTACAAACGATTTTCTATAAGAAACAATGCTTAAAATTTCTGAACTTCAAAGTCGGGGGATGATAATTTTTAAGTCGCTATATTTTTGTTTCTGCGCTACTACAAACGAAATAAATGTTACTACATTCAACTACATACGAAGATCTTTCAGAAAAAAAAAAAAAATATGTATTTGTGCAAATCGGGTGCTAAGTTCACAAAGCCGACATTTTCCTACGAATTTAAAAAAAAAAAGAATACCCTCCGATTATTAGGAGCCGAGATAACAATTTTTTTCAAAAAGTCATTGTAGCTTTAATTTTTGAGGTTAAGAGTTCCGTCTCGCACCAATTTGTCAAGGAATAATTGAATTTGCTGTTAAAATATTCTCGAATTTTTTGCTGCCGAAACAGTTTGTTTAAAACTATTGTAAAATTGCAGAACGCGAGCTTGGCAGTGCGCTGGGCGGAGTGAGGGAAGCTGGCGCGCAGTCTAGTGGCATGATCGGGCCGCTCGGCGATTCGCGCGTATCTGATTTTATGCGTTAAAATTGGCTAAATTTACATTTTCTCAGCAATAAATTGACGTAGAAACATGATTTTTTTTATCTGGGATAGCTCAACGAGATATGAACAAATAGCTTAACCAAATATTTGTAAAGTAATTGCAACCATGAAATTTTTAGTTTTTTGTTTCTTGAATTTTTATTTTTTCGGTTTATTACTAAAAAATCACGTCTGAGAACGGAGTGCATGTCTGATTAACAAATTTAAGTCATTAGCTATGTTTCTTTATTTAATATGCTGTAAAAAGTGTCCAATTGGACTATTAAATGTATAACGGAATTATCAGTATGAAATTATTTTTGTGTATTTAATTGCAGATGCAAACACGGCTATTTGATATGATACATATTAATGGATTTATTCCATTTTTTTTATACGGAAAAAGATATTCACTTTTTAAAGTCGTTTTATACAGGGTCATCGAAAAGTATCGGACCCCCCTAATATCTTCAGTTAGAATGCATTTTGGAGAAAATGTCCAATAGCAAAGTTGTATGGTTCCAAGCGAGGAGTAAGATGATGACCTTGACTTTGATCTTGACCATGTCCTTTAAGGTCATTTCAAGGTCAACCTTATTTTTTTTTTTAATGGAACCCCCTACATTTTATTGCATATTTTTATAGCTTATCTCCCTTTCCAAAACACTATAATAAAACATTTTTTCATTAAGTACTTTTTGAGTTATAAAGGTTTGAAGTTAACAGTTTTTTGACACAAAATGTAAAATATCTTGTAAAATATTATTTAGTTTTCTGCTGCTCGCTAAGAAGAAGACTGCACTGCATCAAAGATTAAAATCAGTGATCCATATATATATTGTTTGGTCAAGAGCTCGTACGTTGGTGCCTGCGAGAGTGAGAGAATGAAGATCTGCCCCGCCAACGCTTTCGGGCAGATTCCCGCTAACGCCTTCGGACATCACGCATTCGAGCAACTTCTTTGATCTTTGATCGCGATCACCTTCGGGCAGTTTTCCGCCGTAGCCTACTAGCATAACCGCTTGAAGCCGTACAACTTTGCTATTGGACATTTTTCCAAAATGCATTCTTACTGAAAATATTAGGGGGATCCAACACTTTTTGATTAATGTATTTTCTTTAAACCAATTAATTGGTCTCATTATTCCGCGCACAAAAGTATTAAGGTTATGATTACTGAAAACTAAATAATATATTTTACAAGACTATTAATATACAATATTATTTATTATTTACTTTTAAAGTTATATATGTGCGTGCGTGTGTGTACAAAACATTTCGAATTTTTTGTTATCAGAATCAAATCAAACATGAAGCAGCCTGCATCACGTATTTCCAGTGATGAATCAAGTAGATTCCAATTATCATCAACAAACTTTTACCTACAATTATGGACAATACATGTATAATTATTTATGTATATCTGAAAATTATGTGTACCAATTATTATGTATATCTAAAAATAATTAAATAATAGAAATATACTTTAAAGTGAATAACAAATTATCTATTAAAACGACAAAAGTATAATGCAATGTAGAACATTTTAAGATATATAAAATAATTAAAAAAAAACAGATAGTATAAACATGGAACATGCGAACACAATCTTGTCATTTACTTGGGAACTGTCATCCTTCTGATTGGCTGAAATGTTATGATGCAAACGATCTAGTATGATTCATTGTGGATGCAAATTCTCTTAAGATTTATGACTTATAATTCTGACTTACCACCAATGCCATATGAATTCCGATTAATAGCTTATTGAATGGCCATTAAGCAGTTTTAAGATGTTATAAGCCAATTAGAAAGTCGTATTAGCATCTTAAGATATTATTTAAGACGGTCTTAAAATAAGAACCGACTATGAATACCGGCCTATATGTCGATGGCTTAGAGACCAATAAAGCTGGCAAATAAAGTGAGGTAAGGTTGATATTGCGTCTAAATTAGTAAGTTATTCTTTTCAGCGGATTCTTCCCAATTCGGTGTTCAAATCAGGCTCATTTTTCTTCACGGAGTTGAGTTTTATCTTCTCTTAGGCCTGAATCAGATTACGTGTTGAAGATTGAGATTGAAGATTGAAAAATTGAAATTTGACCAATTAAAATAAAAGGAGATACAAATTTTGTTTCTTATTGGTTAGATTTCAATTTTCAATCTTTAATCTCAATCTTTAATAAGCCGGAATCAGACTACGCATTGAAGATTGAGATTGAAGATTGAAAGATTTGACCAGTCAAAACAATAGGAGGAGGAATATAATTCTTTTGTCTTCATTGGTCAAATTTCAATCTTTCAATCTTCAATCTCGATATTCAATGCGTAATCTGATTCCAGCCTTAAGGCTATATCAGACTGCCGACTCTGCAGTTCGGGTGCTATTATATTTTTTTGCTTGTATATTTTTGAAAGTTTGCCAACTTAGACTGAGCCTTGATACGCATATAACTGTCCTGCGGTTTTGGACGACCTGTTCTGACCACAGTTGCCAGGTCTCGAGCACTGTACGGCTGGGGCCCGAAGGTCCGTGCGTTGAAGATTTCATATTTCAACTGAAGACTGGCCGATTGTTTCATTAAAAAAAAAGGAGAGAAAAAGAAAAAGTCGCAGGGTTTAATTTGTGTTTTGCGATTACTGTTACAGACTTTATTTTTGTTATTAATATTTGACCAATAAAAAGTATCAATACAGTCATAGAGACCTTTTTATTATTATTACAAAATTACATACAGTGCGAACACAATTACAAATCTTTTTATCATTTGTAAAATAAGATAAACTACGAACATAATCACAGACTTTCTTATTAATTTCCACGTAATTTAAATATTGCACTATACAGCGCGTTATACAAAACAAAAAGAAACAATACGCTACAACATCTTTAACGCAACATAATATTTGCGAAAACCAGCATCTTTTATATATCTGTTTTGTAGTAGCTTTTCTATCTCTTCTTTGTGTGATTTTTCTTTTATACATTACGCTTAGTAATAATAGTAAAAATATTTGAAAATAAACATTCTGAACGAAAAACCGTAATAATTATATACGATAACATCGTGGGCATCACTGCATAGTGTAATTAATAAATATTCCACGCGAGCGAAATTTTTCCCGTCTGCTGGAGAACTGGAGATTGGTCCCGAAAACTGGAGTCTCTAGTCGAAATCTGAAGTCCTGACAACCGTGGTCCTGCCGTGCGGCGTGATGACGTCGTAGACGCAGGTGTCCAGTGTCCGGGCAGGCGTCGTCATTTTCGCGGGCATTGCATCACTATTATTTTTCGTATCTCTCGTAAGACGTGATCTGGCCGTATCAACCTCCGTTTACAATTTCGGGAGCCATTAATATAAAAAGAAAAAGAAGAAGAAAAAGAAGGTGCCTCACTATGATTGATGTGCTGAGGATCAGTAGTCAGAGTCAACGATCGGCTTGCAAAGTCGGTAGTCTGATATGGACTTCAGAAGTTGACTGATGGCCAACTCTACCAATTCATCGATTTCAACCAAACCCAAGTCACCAACTATCTTTCAGACTCGCTTCTGATTCATCAACTACAGACTACCGACTCATTAGTCATTATAGAATTAGGATAAGAATGTTCACCTCAATCCAACTCTGACCCGACTCTAACCCGATTCGAAACCTTCAATGAAAACTTAGTCATTTAGTACATTCATGCGAGGACTTCCGTTTCCGGTGTGTCGAGAGTATACAGGCGGGTAGTGAACTGGTAGAGCAAAGAGTGAGGGGTGAATGAGAGATAGTGGACGGAAGGGAGAGAGGGAGTGGAAGGAAGGTTGGGAGAGTGGATGAGGTGGAGGAAAAGGGTAGTGACGAGATAGGAAGGAGAGAAAGAAGGG
>NW_017300170.1:91318-95516 GCF_001594075.2 Trachymyrmex cornetzi | reverse complement strand
AAGTGAGTTCGAATAAAAGGAATAGAGCAGGTAGGCGCTGAGTTTAGAGTCTGTTCGGAAGAGATAGAGAGACGGTGTGAAGGGAAGGTAAAGAGTGAGAGAGAGGGGGGGAGGGGGGAGAGAGAGATTGATTGATCTTTATTACTAGCTTCTTAAAATTTTAAATATAAATATACATACATTATACTGAAGCCTCTGTTTTATTGACATAAACTGCAACGCTTGCAGCATATCATTTATTTTAGTGTATTTATCACACTAAAGTATCACTCTCATAGCTCTATTTTGCACTTTTTGTATTTGGCTCAGCTGTGTTTTCTCCATGTCTATTAAAAGCGTCGCACAGTATTCGAAGTGTGGAGTTACTATAGTCTTATAAATAATACATCTAACGTAAGCTGATACCGAGTTACCTATTCTATTTAAAAAACTTGTTTTTTTTCCCTATTTTCCTTAACATATAATCACAATGGTCTCAAAGTCTAAGCCTGTCATCAATAATTATTTCTAAATATTTTTTTTTTACCCGCTCAATCTCAACTCCATCCAAACATTTCAATGTAAAATTATCTTTCAGTTCCTTCTTTACACTTCTAACTATTATATATTTTGTTTTATCTGCATTCATTTTCAATTTGTTTCTGTTCATCCAATTTTCGACTATATTGAATGCCCTGTTCATTTTTATCTCTAAATCCGCACTACTTTCTCCGCTTACGTATATGAGCGTATCATCTGCGAATATTTTTATATTACACTCCTCTGGGCAGATTTTGATTATATCATTTATATACAATGATGGGAGAAAGTTCGGCAACGGTCAAATATCTTGGAAAATAATGCTTATGGAAAAAAATGTTCAATACAAAAGTTTTAGTATATCAAGTGGTCTATTATATGGTTATGTTGAAATGACCTTCATGTGACCTTGAAGGACACCGTGAAGGTCAACTTTGAAATCTTAAATGGAAACACCTATTTTCTTTTACACATCCTTAAAACTGGTGTCAAGACGTTTCCGAAACACTGGTTTCAAACCCTTTTTGCTTGAGATCTTCCTGAGTTACGAACCTTTAAAGTTTAAGTATCGCCGGCGCATTATCTAAGGTATGCGCGCGCGCGCACACACGCACACACATACACACACACACACACACACACAAACGCGCACGCACAAGACTCACTTTGATCAAGCATCTCGAAGAGGTGGATATCCGACCGTGCCACCTCCACGCAGTATACCTTAGATAATGCGCCGGCGATACTTAAACTTTAAAGGTTCGTAACTTAGGAAGATCTCAAGCAAAAAGGGTTTGTAACCAGTGTTTCGGAAATGTCTTGACACCAGCTTTAAGGATATGTAAGAGAAAATTGGTGTTTCCATTTAAGATTTCAAAGTTGACTTTCACGGTGTCCTTCAAAGTCACATGAAGGTCATTTCAACATAACCATATAATAGACCACTTGATATACTAAAACTTTTGTATTGAACATTTTTTTCCATAAGCATTATTTTTCAAGATATTTGACCGTTGCCGAACTTTCTCCCATCACTGTATATTATAAATAACAAAGGTCCCAGTACTGATCCTTGTGGTACTCCATATTCTGTTGTTAGTGATCTACCATTTCTGGTTATATTGCACCTTCTATTTCCTATTATTTAAATATGATTTAAACCATTCTAAAACCCTATTCCTGAATCCATATTGATATAATTTTTCTAATAATATTTTCCTATCTATCGTTTCGAACGCTCTCTTAAGATCCATGAAAATTACACCTACCAATTTTTTCCTGCTTACTATTAATTTCCATTCGTCAATAACAATTTGAATCGCCGTCTCACATGAGTAATTTTTTCTGAATCCTGACTGTTCTGTTAGAATACCGTTATTTTCCAAATACATTTCTATCTGTTCTTTTACTACTATTTCTAACACTTTCATACATTGGTAACATATTGATGGGCCTATAATCACCTGCTTTTTTTGCTTTTTCTATTTTTGGAATCGGCTTTACCGTCGAAGTTTTCCAGGTTTTCGGACAGCAGCCTTCTCCTTCAAAGTATCATTTATTATATCTACAAATACTTCTTTTACTTCGTAAAAAAATGCCTTTAGTATATCACTACTTATTCCCTTTTCTATACCTTTCTTATTTGGCAGTCCCATGACTATTCTCTCTAATTGTTCTAAACTGACAATCTCAGAATTTTTTATAGTTCCTTTATCTTCTATGACATAAATAATTTTCTTACCTACATTGCCTGAGCTATCTACGTTTATAGACTGTATTATACTATTAATACTTTGTACATAGTATGCATTAAACTTATCAGCTATATTGCACTCTTCAGTATCATCTAAATTTTCAAAGTCTATATTTTCTACCTCCTTTATACCTGCTGGCTTACCCCTAATTATTTCTTTCAGTGTTTTCCACATAAATTTGGGATTTTCTTTATTAGAATCTATCATGCTCTCATAGTATTCTTTTTTCTTTTGCTTAATCAGTTTCACTACTATATTTCTTTCGATTTCAAACTGCAACCAATTTTTGTACTGTATCATCATACAATGCTTTCTTGTATGCCTTATCTCTTCTATCCGCCGCTTCTCTTATTTCGTCTGAGTACCACTTTTTCTCTTCCCATGCTTTCGGTATTCTAAATTTTTTCCTCGATGCCGTTACATTTAACACATCTACTATACTATTGACAAATATTTCTGCTCTCATACTGACATCCATATCTTGGTTTATTCTCAGTCTATCTTCTACTAGCCTATTAAATTTATTTATATCAAAATCTTTATAACTTCTAGCAATAAACTCCTTATATTTATTTTTAATTTTATTCTTACTCAACTCTACTTTTAACCACGCATGATCCGCAATTTTAGGCTCATGAATTACCTGTACTTCTAATTCATTATTATTGGTAAAGAGTAAGTCTATAATTGTCTGACTGTCTTTCATAATTCTTGTCGGTTCATTAACACACTGCTTCATCCCTAAACTCAACATTGTTGTTTGCAACTTTTTCGCATAAAACGAGTTAATCTTAAGATCTATATTAAAGTCTCCTATTACCATACATTTTTCTTTTATTGTTAGTTCCTCTACTATATCTTCCAAAAATCTGATAAATTCACCGTGTGACGCGCTCGGTGAGTGATATGTTACCATAATCACTCCTATTAAAAAATATTTTGTACTAATATTATTATCGTCATTATTATTAATGTCAAAGGACCCCGCAGGAAATGATAGGGAAATGGCTCTCAGTCGAATGTCTTGAAATTGGGGCAAATGATAGTTCAGATCATGTAGATCAAAAGTGTCAATGGGCCCAAAGTCCCAAAATGGATAGTTTCGAATTACAGCCACTTGAAACTGACAATTTTCGCAAATTGCAGAATGGTGATCCTCGACTCTTGGATCGAGCGCACCTCATTCTAAGTGAAGTCCGGCCAAAGAAAGATATATAATCTGTCATTATATATAATCTATATACAACTGTATTAAGTTATATATAATTATATACAGTCGATATATAACTATATGTAATTGGTATATAATTACATAATAATTAGTATATTAATAAATATATATAGAATTTTATTTACCTATTGTTACAACTATACGCAACTAAGTATGGTTTGCACACACACACGCACACACACACACACGCACACTCACATGTATACAGGATGAAAAAAATATATGGAAACCCTAGAAAAATAATAAAGATCTGAATAGAAACCAAGTTAACCAAACTTAAAAGAATGTAATTGACAAGACAAAATAAATTACAATCAGAGCAATATTATAATTGAAAAAGAAACTATTCATGGACAAAAACTGCTAGGTTGCACTGCGTTAAATTAAAATTGCAAAGATAATTGACTGAATAAGATGGATATCACAAAACTGTTATTCCGAAAACAAGAATGTGTAACATTCACAATTCCACTGCAGGAAAAAATGGATGTCACGTAATTATATCTCAGTAATATGTAACTCTTATATCGTTCAGATATAAATATATATATATATATGTTTCTCAATGGTATTTTATAAGGACGCAGACAAAGAATAATATAAGCACCAGTTGTCCTCCTAAAATACACCTGACTGTGCGTGCGTGCGTGCGTGCGTGTGTGTGTGTGTGTGTGTGTGTGTGTGTGTGTGTGCG
>NW_017300170.1:89267-91010 GCF_001594075.2 Trachymyrmex cornetzi | reverse complement strand
CATGATCTGAACTATCATTTGCCCCAATTTCAAGACATTCGACTGAGAGCCATTTCCCTATCATTTCCTGCGGGGTCCTTTGTCATTATCATATAAGTTTTTTCTTTTCGCTAATTTTTTTATTCTATTGTTATTTTGACGATGTGTTTTGGTGGATCATCAGAGATTTCGTTGGAATGTGTTTTCGGTTGATGTTATCTGAATTTGTAAATCGAATGTACTCTCTGTGAAGTAATTGAACTTAGGTAATTACAAAGTTGCGTATTGATTGATAAATTCAATTAAAATATAATTTTTTACATATTACATTTTTTCTTTTTTATTTTACTAGAATCAGGGAATTGTTTGTTCAAATGTTAATATCATGTATCATGGGTTTACTAATGACGAGATTTGAACTTTTAATAATTCAACAACATAGTTTTAAGGTATGACATTGAACTTAATTTATTCATAACCTTCGAATAGTGACAGATTGAATTAGCATATGTGTTGACTTTTGGATATAGAACAATTTTGTTTTTATAACAATTGACGAATTTTCGAAAAATATTTGAATTAAATGACTGTATATATATTACATTGAATTAATTTACAATAATATTGTCTGGGATGATTTGAATATAATGATAAAATGTGAGGTATATTCATTCAATTAATACATAATAATTTAAGATCGTTATGATATTTATCAGAGTTTTTAGGTTGTTTATGACACAGCGAGATTGGATGATCCACTAGAGAATTATAGTTATCATATTACAACGTGTAATTTGGAATATGTCTTACTACCAAATATGTGGAATATAATTCATGCGAATTGTAAATTTAATATGGAGATAGTATTACACAATTGCATGTAACTTAAAGTTAATAATTGACGAAATTGTTATTGTAATTTAGGAATGTATAGAGAAGGTCGCCATTCGTTTTTATGACATTAGAAATTTAATGAATATTGATAATGATCTGATGTCAGATCGAAACGTTTATTTTTAATCGTATGTAATTAATTGAATAAATTAAAAATAGCTTTTGTGATCCGGCGCACTCGGAAAAACATTTAAATCATATTCTTGTTTTTAATTATTCTTTTTACTATACACATATTTACTGCATCTATTTTGTTCTGCTTCTTTATTATATTTACAAGTTCATTATCATCCAAATTCATTTCTTCCATATCAATATCAATAATTTTTATCTTTGATCTTGACTGTGGTGGCTTTTTCACATTATAATTTTCTCCCAGCTTAGCTTGAACTGTCTCTTTTAATCTTTTCACCTCTCTCCGGTCTCACCCTATGATCATTATTTCATTGCTTCCCTCTTTCTTAATTTCGTTATACCCATAGCCATGCTTTTAATATCCATCCTTTCTTTTATCAATTTTTTTGTAGTTTCGCTCTCTTGTTGCATTTTCGGTTTAACAATTATAATGTTTTCTTTCTTCTTTTCTTTGACCGCTTGACTATAGCTTCTTTGCACTCCATCCATTAATCCACGTGTTACTCCCTGTATCATTTTTCTCAAATCTTTCAGTTCTTGCTTCAATTTTTCTCGAACTACTTCTTTAATCATCATCTTAATTTCCCTTTTACAGGATGTATCATCTTTGATTTCTTTCACTGTTCTTATAAGCCAGTCAATTTTCATATCAATACTAGACGATCCTGTACTCTGTAGTTCAGTGGTCGCAAGGATTTGCACATTTCGGGCCGATTCCGGCGCGCGACCCCCACC
>NW_017300170.1:86875-87949 GCF_001594075.2 Trachymyrmex cornetzi | reverse complement strand
GAGCGCCCCTGAGTCAGAGCGTCACGTGACCGTCCGGCGGCTCGGCCGTGCGGTGGTGGGGGTCGCGCGCCGGAATCGGCCCGAAATGTGCAAATCCATGCGACCACTGCTGTAGTTCCTACCGATTCTGTAGATTCCGTCCTATCTCTACTATTCCCTGCTACCATAGGCGTTCTTTTCATATTCGCTTCTTGCTCACTTTCAAGTAAGAACTCTTCAAATGGGCCAGCGCATGGCACCATCCTGATTTCTGTCGTATATTTTATGCTTAATTACACATCCCGGATGATAGAAAAGCTTAACACAAGACTCGCATTTAACAACTTTGCTCTTTATTGGCTTTTTACATTCCGAGCATCGATAATCTGCATATTCACTGTTCATGCTGACAATTACCGGCCGAAATCGCTGTTATCAGCTTAGACGATCATTCACCTTTATTACTGTCACATGTCAGCACTTCCGTGACCACGTATAATGTCTGCCTGTTTTACGAGACTCCGATATCCGCGCAAAGAAATGCACCTCTGCCACATAAATCGACATATTCCAACTAGATAACACTCATAGCTATTCCTGGTCCATACATCTATCACTTGAACAACTTTGCTCACTGTCACTCACTATTTAACGATTGAAAATTGATTATTTTGACGGATCGATGTTCAACACGTCCTCTTCAGCGGAGAGAGAGAGAGAGAGGGGGGGAGGGGGGAGCGGAGGGGGATGACGGATAGGATTAATAATTTGTGAAGGAGAGGAGGGGAAGTACGGGGAAGCTAGCAAAGTTTTTGAAAAGGAAGAGGGAAAGTGAGGGAGGAGTGAAGAAAGAGGAGAAGTTAGAAAAGGTTTGTAGAAGCAGTAAGAAGACGCTAAGATCACCCAGTGTTGTTAGATGGGACGGATTTCTGGCGCATGCGCATTCAATGTAGGCTCAGTAACGTACCGAATCACTAGTAAATAGGAGATTATTAGTCGCCTGTGTAAAATTTTTTCAAAAATGTTACAAATTTTAATATATTTGACATATTTTACATATGTATACATATATATAAAAATATATAATATATTTAA
>NW_017300170.1:79064-86312 GCF_001594075.2 Trachymyrmex cornetzi | reverse complement strand
GGTGTAAGGCCAGTGGTAAGAAAAGGGAGGGGGGAAGGGGGAAAGAGGGGAGAGAGAGGGTGATAGGGAGTAGATGGAGTAGGGGAGAGAATGGTGGAGAGGAGGATAAGAGGAGAAGGGAGGGGGAAGAAAGAAAAGTGAGGATAGCGTTTTGGAATGTAGCAGGGTTGGGAAATAAAGATAGGGAGATAGATTGAAGAGATGGGATGCAATGGTGTTGATGGATAGAGGAAAAGAGAAGGAAATTTTTAAAGGAGAGACTATATATGAACTATATACCGGAGGGATATATATGGAGAGTACATGATGCAAAAAGGAGAAACAAAAAAGGAAGGCAATGGGGGGAATGTTGATGGGAATTAAATAGGAGTTGTGTGAGGGGGAAGAGGGAAAGAAAGAAGAGGAGGGAATGATGACGGGGATGATGAAAATAGGTGGGAATAGGGTAAGGATGGTGGGGGTGTATGTGAACATAGATTTGGACAGGAAGATGGAGAGTATAGCGGAATGGATGGAAGAAAAGGTAGAGGGGGTAAAAACGGTAATTGGAGGGGATTTTAATTCGAGAACGGGGAGGGAGGGGGAAGGATAAGGGAGGAGATTGAAGGAGAGGAAGAGAAAAGAAGGTCTATGGACAGTAGAAAACACAAGGATGGGATTAAATTGATGGAATTTATAAGAAAGAGAGGTTGGTCAATACTAAATGGGAATATAAAAGGGGATGAAGAAGGTATTGGACGTATACAGGGGCAAGGAGGGAATCGGTGATTGATAATGTGTTGGTAGATGAGGAAGCGAGAAAGGAGATAGAGTATATAGCAAGTAGGGGAGTGTGGGATGAGGAAGGTAGGGTTATATTTAGGGAAATATTATATATATAATATAGGGGGTGGTAGTATGAAGGGAGGGGAAGGGGAATGAAAGTATGAAGGAAACGGAAGGAAGAATAAGGGAGGTTTTGGGAAATATAGAAAAGGAGAGGGGTAAGGAAAGGAATGGAAGGGGATGATGGGATAGGGAATATAGAGAAAAGAAGGAGGGGGTGAGAAGGGTATTAAGGGAATAGAGAAAGGGGGGGGGGAGGAATACAGGAAAGAAAAAAGAGAATATAAGGAGCTGTGTGAGGCAAAGAAAAAAAAAGGAGAATAAGAGATGGGAAAAGAAAGTGGAGGGAGTGAAGAGTGAGAGGCAAATGTGGGAAATAGTAAATAGGGGAAGGAAGAGATGGAAGAAGATAAATAAGGAGATAGGGTTGAGGGAGTGGGAGGAATATTTCAAGGATTTCCTGGGGGGGATGAAAGGAAGAGTGGTAAGGGAAGAAAGAAGAAGGGAGAGATGGGGGATGGAAAGGGAGCTAAGTAGGGAGGAGATAAGGAAGGTGACTAGAAACCTGAAGGATGGAAAGGCATTGGGGATAGACGGGATTCTGAATGAGGTATGGAAATATGGGGGGAGGGGATGGAGGAATGGGTGTGAAGAGTGTGTAATGAGGTTTGGAAAGGGGGGGGGGGGTGGCCAGAGGAATAGAAGGAGGGAGTGATAGTACCGGTGAGGAAAAAAGGACAGGGAGAGGAGGTAAGAGACTATAGGGGGGTGTCGATAATGACGTCATTATATAAGGTGTATACGGCGACGTTGTCGAAAAGATTGAGGGAGGATAGTGGAAAGGAAGGGGTTAATTTTACCGAATCAGACGGGTTTCAGAAAGGGGTTGGGAACGTTGGATAACGTATGTATGTTGAATTTTTTAATAAATAGGCAGGTAAAGAAAAAAGGGGGAAAACTGATAGCTTTATTTGTGGATTTGAAAGCGGCATTTGATTCGGTGAATAGGGAAGTATTGATAGAGGCGTTAAGGCAGAGGGGGATAGGGGAAGGGCTGGTAGAAAGGGTGGGGGAGCTATTAAGGGAAACAAAGAATAGAGTGAGAACAGGGATGGGGAAATTAGGGGAAAGTTTTTGGACGGTGAGGGGGGTAACACAGGGGTGCCCGCTGAGTCCGCTGTTATTCAATGTAATGACGGCGGACTTGGAGGAAGAGATGGGAAAGGTAAAATGGGGGGTGAATCTGGGGAGTAGAAAGGTTTATGAATTGGCATACGCGGATGACATAGTGTTACTAGAGATTAGAGGGCTATGTGGATAGAAAGGGATTAGAACTAAATAGGGAAAAAATAGTGAGATTTAGGGAGGGAGGGGAAAGGAGTAGTAAGGTGGATTGGAGATGGAAAGGAAAGGGGATAGAGGAGATAGGAAAATTTAAATATCTAGGTTATACGTTACAGAGGAATGGGGAGCAAGAAGAGCATGTGAAGGAAAGGATGGGGAAGGTGGCGGCAATGTTGGGACAGATGTGGAGGATTGGGGAGAAGAGATTTGGAAAGGACTGGAAGAGGAGGATTTGGTTATTTGACGTATTGATTTGGGCGATAATGAGTTATGGAGTGGAAATATGGGGTTGGAAGGAGAGATATTTAAGGTGGGTTTTAGGGGTGGCGGGAAGGACGCCAGGGTACATAGTAAGGGAGGAAATACAAATGGAAAAATTAAGAGGTAGAGCGGGAAAAAGGACTTGGGCATTTGAGGAGAGTTAAGGGGGGGAGGGGGCGGTTTTTTGGCGTAGCTATGTTGGGATGAGATAAGGGACAATGCAAGGAAAGAGAGAAGAATGTTAGAAGGGTGGCAGAGGGAAAGGAGGCAGTACTTCGAGAACAGGGGGATAGTTAGGAAGCTGGCAAGGGGGGGAACCGGAGGGTGAATTAAATTTGAAGAGTTACAAGAATGGGATAGAGAAAAGCAGAAGGAGGAGATATGGGAAAAAATAAGAAATGCGAGATACAATACCATGGTAGGTGGTATGGATGGGTAAAGAGGGAGGGGGTGCCGGCTTATTTAGGAAAAGGATGGGATGACGGGAGATGGAGAAGGATAGCGAGGTTTAGATTAGGGAATGAGATGAGGGAAGGGAAATATTGGAAGGGAGAGGAGGAAAGGAAATGTAGGTTATGTGGGAGTGGGGTGGAATCATGGGAGCATGTGCGGGAGGAATGTAGGAGTTGGAGGGTAGATGATGAAGGGAGTTGACAGGAGGTGGTAGGGAGAATACTGGGGGAAGAAGGGGAGTGAGAGGGAGAGGGGGGAGGGCGGGGAGAGAGAGGGGGTTGAGAGGGAGGCTCTAAGGGGAAGAAATGAAATTGTAGTATTGTTAAATAAGGAAGTGGAGTTCAAAATTATACAGGGTATGCACCGGAAGCGGGGGTCCAGGCGTGAGGAGAGAGAGAGTCGATAGCATAAATAAGTTAGGATAAGTTAATATAAGTTAGGATAAGTTGCGGTATGTGTATGAATATAATTTGTAACTCTAAGGGGAATCAATAAAAGTCTATCTAGTACATTCATGCAAGGGGAAATCACAGGACTATTATTATAGCCTCTGAAATGTTTCATATTTTAGAAATGCAAGAACGACGTGGCTATCCTCCCAACTACTGGCACAATAAAAAATGCTCTCAGATATCTCAACAACAGGTACTCCCTACCTGAGAGCATCTCGCAGCAAGTCAGTCTCACGCTACCTTGGAAGTTTGCTGTCGGAGATCACGGTCGGGTACTTGCTATTTTACAAGAAAATATCATTGAAATACGAAAGGCTAAAGATGAATATTCTTCCATAGTAGGAAAAGCATCTGGTAAATAATATATTAATATATATTATCAGTACTATTAACGTTTTTTGATTGATAGTTTTCTATTTGATCTATGTGTAAAATGCTTAAGTATCACATGTAAAGGAATTTTAGTCGCAATTGTAGAGCAAATCGTAAGCAAATGGATCGATCACAGTTAAAAGCATTATTTTATGTTTTAAAACGCTTGACCACGATTGATTGATATGCTTATGATTACGCTAAAATTTTTTTAAATACGATGGCCTTTAATGTATTTTTTAGCTCCAAAGGATGCCTTTCCTCAGTGGCGTAAACTTGCTTGGAGTCCCGATGGAATGATCTTAGCATTGGCGTCTAGTAGCGGCTATACGTCATTTTACAACGCACTAGGAAATAATATTTTTAATATAAGCCCGAAAACGATTTCACAGATTCCTCATATTCTTGAAGCTGGTGACGCTATAGCATCCATGTTGTTTCTCAAGCCAAGGATAACGAGTGAAAAATGGACCTATGAATTTATTTTAATTTCGTACAGCGGGTTGCTAAGATCTTATTATATTTCTACAGGTGGTTTCAGTGCAAATTATAACTTTTCTTTTGGCAATTTTTACAAAAATGGTGTCAATATTGTTGTTTATGATGAAAAACATCATTTATTTTATGTTGCTGGAAATATGTTAACACAAAAATTGACGGTAAATAAATAAATATATGTATATATGTATATGTAAATATGATACGTAAACTTTTAAATGTAAGTATACATATTTGTATATTGTTTCAGTCTACTGCATCTGAATCTGGATTAACTTCGTGGCGACTCTTGAATGATTATCCATACTGCAAATTATCATTTACATTTGAAGATTCTGCTACCATTAATTCGCGATTTTCTATATGGAATTTAATTCCTATTTTCAGTTTTCAATCAGAATCAATTATATTTTCCATAAAAATTTCGCCAAATGGCGAGTTTCTGGTTTGTTTGCATATGGATGGTTCAGTTTCACTGTGGAGTTTGCCAAACTTAATATTACAAAAAAAATGGAAGTTGTCTGAACAGCCAGAATATGATATATCTAATCCTTTAGGATTTACAAAATCTAAAAAATTTCCACTAGGATTTACAGAATTTCATCCAATAGATATCGGCTGGTGGAATGATCAGGTAAAATATCTGGTCATTTAAAAATACAAAGTTAAATATCTTTTAAGTAATGCTAATTTTTTATTATTTAAATCAAGGATAAAAGGACATGAGCTAGTTGTACTCATATTACAATAATGTATTATTTAAACGATTTCATCGTATCTATTATTATTTAATAACCCGTCGTGAATTTGTAAAATATAATAAGCTGTGTATGACTTCGAAGCATGTTAAGTAACATAAGACGAATTTGTTTAAATAATATGTTATTGTTGTATGTAAGTACGACTGGCATAGCTCATTTCCCTTTTACCTTTGATTACAATTTTTAGTTAGTTAAAGCTTACTAATATTCTATGTGTATGTATACATATATATATATATATATATATATATACACACACACACACACATATACCGGGTGTCCCAGACCACTCGTCCACCCCTTTTATCTCAGAAGCAGAGCATTTTAGAAAGAAACGTTTCAGACAAAAGTTATGGGGTTCTAAATGATCTATTTAGTGATCAGATCAGTATCCGATTAAGTAACTTCTACACCTGGTACTTCTTGGGAAATGCTAATGCCGGCAATACTGTAACTTTCAAGCCTTATAACTCGAAAAGTACTTTATGAAAAAACATTTTATTATAGTGTTTTGGAAAGCTCTCGAGGTGTACAAGAATATGTGATGAAAATAGGGGGTTCCATTTAAAAAATTCAAAGTGACATTGCTCTGACCTTGGTGACGCCATCCAAGGTCATACTGATCTGATCACTGAATAGATCATTTAGAACTCTATAACTTTTGTCTGAAACGTTTCTTTCTAAAATGCTCTGCTTCTGAGATAAAAGGGGTGGACGGGTGGTCTGGGACACCCTGTATATGTATATACATATACAGGGTGTTAGTTAAGTATGTTCCCAAATTCAACAGAGCGATTCTTTGGTTTATTTCAAGTAAAAAAGTCCATATAAACATGTGTCCTAAATGGCTTAGTTTCCGAAATACAGGATAGGTCGAGCAGGAACTCAATCTTGGCCTCCTAGATCATCAGACTTAAATCCTTTGGATTATTTCCTTTTGGGGGCATCTGAAATCATTGGTTTATACCACTCCAATTGAGAATGAGAATGATTTGAGGAATCGAATAGTTGCTTCATGCGAGGCAATACGTAACACACCTGGTATCTTTGAGCGTGTACGTCAATTTGGGAAGAAGGCTCGATGGATGTATCATGGCGCAAGGTGGACATTTTCAACAATTCATCTAATTGTTTTATTTCGTCAGAAGAACTGAAGCCTGTCTTGTTTTTCTGTTTTTGACTAGTTTTTTATTTGAAATAAACCAAAGAATCGCTCTG
Source organism: Trachymyrmex cornetzi (assembly GCF_001594075.2). Lineage (NCBI taxonomy): Eukaryota > Metazoa > Arthropoda > Insecta > Hymenoptera > Formicidae > Trachymyrmex > Trachymyrmex cornetzi. The sequence goes on along the minus strand of NW_017300170.1, from coordinate 80,128 downwards.
TTGAGTTTGGGAACATACTTAACTAACACCGCGTACACACACACACGCACACGCACGCACGCGCGCACGCACACACGCACACACACACACATACACACACACACAGGGTGTCCTATTTTAAATTATCTAGCCAAATATCTCGAAAACTAAACCCAGTAGACAAAAATGTTTCAGACAAAAGTTGTTTGACTCGAAGGGGAACATAAGATGGGGCCATCGATTTGACCTTGAATAGTCCTCTAAAGGTCAAGTAAAGGTCACCTTTAATTTTTTAAATGAAATCCCTTATTTCTCATTGCACATTCTTACAGCTCATCTCGAGAGCTTTCCAAAACACTATAATTAAATTACTTTTCGTTAAGTACTAGTTAAGTTATAAAGCAAGATCGGGACTGATCCGGCCGATTAAAGCAAGATCGAGACTGATCCGGCCGATTAAAGCAAGATCGGGGCTGATCTGGCCGATTAAAGCAAGATCGAGACTCATCCGGCCGATTAAAGCAAGATCGGGGCTGATCCGGCCGATTAAAGCAAGATCGGGGTTGATCCGGCCGATTAAAACAAGATCGGGACTGATCCGGTCGATTCATATCAGAATCTAGTTTTCATGTGAAATGATTATGATCTTAATAAGTGTTCGAATATCTGTCCATTATTATCCACACATAATTGAACTTGACGTTCAAAACTGTCAACTGTCGATAAAAGTATATTTCTTGGAATGCTATGGCAAGCAAGAGTTATACGCTCCATCATATTCTCTCTTGTTGTGGGTGTTTTTGAATATACTACGTTTTTCAAGTATCCCCATAAAAAGAAATCTAGACTTGACAAGTCTGGAGATCTAGGACACCATGACACTGGTCCATCGCCTCCTATCCATCTACCTGGGAATGTGAGATTTAAATGGTTTCTAACTCTCCAGTGCGCAGGCGCACCATCCTGTTGAAAGAACATACGTTGTCTTGTATCCAGATCGATATCTTCAAGCAACGCCGGCAATCTTTGTTGTAAAAAGTGTAAATAATTATTACCATTAACATTTTCGTGAAAGAAATAAGGGC
>NW_017300170.1:61472-78148 GCF_001594075.2 Trachymyrmex cornetzi | reverse complement strand
AATATTAAATTGTGTAAAGTAATTACACAGTGATAATCATAGCACATACAGCCATTTACTTTATTAGGAACCCTATTTCTTAAAATTTACAAAGAAATAAATAACATCATTTTTAGAAATATTAATATTTATTCCCTATAGTTTAGATGATATTTATTCTTTTTCATTGTCATAACTTAACTAGTACTTAACGAAAAGTAACTTAATTATAGTGTTTTGGAAAGCTCTCGAGATGAGCTGTAAGGATGTGCAATGAGAAATAAGGGGTTCCATCAGAAAAATTAAAGGTGACCTTCACGTGACCTTCAGAGGACTATCCAAGGTCAAATCGATGGCACCATCTTATGTCCCCCTTCGAGTTACAATTTTTGTCTGAAACAGTTTTGTCTACTGGGTTTAATTTTCGAGATATTTGGCTGGATCATTTAAAATGGGACACCCTGTATATATGATATTATTTTTAAAAATAAATTTTCTGTTTTAAGGCTATCATAATAGCTCGATATTCAGGTTCTACTTCTGTCTGCTCTATGTGGAACTTAAAAAATCTATTAGGTGTTAGTCCAGAGTTTCTAGCAGGACAACCACAAATATGCGAGCTTAGTTTAGAAAAAGGATTTTTATGTTTAGATTGTGAAATCTTTGTTACAAGTAAAAAACGAAGTCGAGAACCCAACGATGGTCATTTGCCAGGTTTGTTTATATATTTATCGTTTACTATTCTGTATTTGCCCAATATAACTATCTTATGTATAATATTGTTATATATTAGCCAGGATTGGCAAGTAACGCATTACTTTGTTGAACGTTACCTTATTATAATAACAATTTGGTAATGACTGTGAATTTTTGTATGACAGTAATATTAACATCAGAGTTAGAAAAGCAATCGTTATTTGTAATGGATTGAAAAAGTCATTCGTTAATTAAAAAAATAACTCCTAATTTGTAACGTGTTACTTTTTACTCGTTACTTATATTACTTTTTTCAAAATACGAAATGTGATGTAAAAGTCTAATAAGAGTTAATAAACTATATAAAGTCTACATTGTTCGTTTAACAAAAATTTAATAAAATATTAAAAGAAACAGAAGAAAATAAGAAAATTAAACACCGCAGAGTACTAATTACATGTTTCGGCCTTATATTTAGGCCCTCTTCAGATGTACATAAATTCGAAACGCAGTAAAAATTGATGTACAAAAATTAAGAAAGCGATTCGTTACATAGTTAAATGAGTGTTGAGTCTGAGAAACAAAAAAATTGCTCGTCAATCGATTGGATGACAGGTTGTGAAAAAATTTTTCCATTGTTCTCAGATTCCAACAATTGAGAAAATACATGTCTAAGTCAAAATAATTAGTCAATAATTTAAAGTCAAAGGCAGTAAAAATTATTTTGTGTGTATCACAAATATATATGTATAACGTCCGATGTATAAAATGAAGAACCGTTTAACTCTCTCGACAGACACAATTGTACCCGTCGAGAGAGTTAGACGGTTCTTCATTATACATCGGACGTTATACATACAGGGTGTCCCAGTAACTCTGTTACAAGGCAATATCTCCGTTACCGTTAATGATACGCGAAAATGCCTAAGGAAGAAATTGTTTGGTTCGAAAGGACACACATTATGGTGGGAATTATTTCTTTCTCAAGGTTATATTTTGAGAGCCTTTAAAGTTATCAATATTTTTTTAAAGGACTACATATTTTTCTCATTATAGCATAATAGCTGAGGTCAAGACGAATGCAATGGCCTATAAAAATTTAGAAATTTTGAGGAATAGATGCGAATAATGAAATAAGTACAATTGAAAGTTTGGCATAGAAAAATTTATTGTAATAAGTGTTCAAAATTGTTTCGATGAACTTCTAAACATTTGTTAATTCGAGTATGACGGAAGTGTATTAAGTAAGAAATTTGTGTACGTATTGCTATTAACAGTCGTGTCAAAAAAGTGTGGTCCAATTAGATAGTCACCCAAAATACCACACCATACATTCAACGACCAACGGTGTTGAAACTGCACAGTTTGCATCAACCTAGGATTTACTGCCAATACGTACACAAATTTATTGCTTAATACACTTCCGTCATTATTAGAAAATGTTCCCTTATCCTTACGTCTGGTTATGTGGTTCCAACAAGACGGTGCACCGCCACATTACGCTCGTTTTTCTCGCAATGCATTAAATATTTTATATCAAAATAAATGGATAGGAAGAGGAAGTCTGACTCCTTGGCCACCACGTTCTTCTGATATTAATCCCCTAGATTTATTTCTATGGAGCTTTATCAAAGAGAAAGTTTTTTCGACAAAGCCTACGACACGTGACGACATGAAAGAAAGAATCCGACAAGCTTGTAATGCTGTAACACTCCAAATATTCGCAGATGTGCGACGTTCGTTTAATACTCGAATTAACAAATGTTTAGAAGTCCATGGAAACAATTTTGAACACTTATTACAATAAATTTTTCTATGCCAAACTTTCAATTGTACTTATTTCATTATTCGCATCCATTCCTCAAAATTTCTTAATTTTTATAGGCCATTGGATTCGTCTTGACCTCAGCTATTATGCTATAATGATAAACATATGTAGTTCTATTTAAAAAAATATTGATAACTTTAAAGGCTCTTAAAATATGACCTTGAGAAAGAAACAATTCCCACCATAATGTGTATCCTTTCGAAAAAACCAAACAATTTCTTCCTTAGGCATTTTCGCGTATCATTAACGGTAACGGAGATATTGCCTTGTAACAGAGTTACTGGAACACCCTGTATATGTATTCTGTATAACGTCCGATGTATAAAATGAAGAACCGTCCAACTCTCTCGACGGGTACAATTGTGTCTGTCGAGAGAGTTAGACGGTTCTTCATTTTATACATCGGACGTTATACATATATATTTGTGATACACACAAAATAATGTTTACTGCCTTTGACTTTAAATTATTGACTATTATTTTGATTTAGACATGTATTTTCTCAATTGTTGGAATCTGAGAACAATGGAAAAATTTTTTTCACAACCTGTCATCCAATCGATTGACGAGCAATTTTTTTGTTTTTCAGACTCAACACTCATTTAACTATGTAACGAATCGCTTTTTCAATTTTTGTACATCAATTTTTACTGCGTTTCGAATTTATGTACATCTGAAGAAGACCTAAATATAAGGCCGAAACATGTAATTTGTACTCTGCGGTGTTTAATTTTCTTATTTTCTTCTGTTTCTTTTAATATTTTATTAAAATTTTGTTAAATGAACAATGTAGACTTTTTATCGTTTATTGACTCTTATTAGCCTTTTACGTCACATTTCGTATTTTGAATATTAAGAGTCCAGGTATTTTAAATTTTTTATTACTTTTTTCAGTCAGTAACGCGTAATGGTGACGAGTTACTTTTCAAAGTGACTTTTCTAACCTTAGTACAACCTTAGCGTTTAGTTAGTTAACGTTATCGTCATAAAAAATTGCAACATTGTCATCAAATTGTTTACTGTAAAAAGTAACGACAAACTGAAATGTAACGTTTGCCAACTCTGATATATTAGCTGTACACATAGATCTCTTCATTAAGAATGTAGAAATTTATTATTTGTATGTAGATAATATAAAATCAATTTATTTCATTTTATAATAAATAGTTCTTTAATCTTATATAAAGAAGCATCATCTGAAAGTGAAAAAGATGATGATGAGTTGGAACCTGTTACTATATTAAATTATACTACGAATTTGGTACAAAGCACGTTGTATTCAATAACCGATATTGAAAGATTTCAACCAAGAAGAAAGAAATCGAAAGTATTGCATCGAACTTACAGGATTTTGGGTTTAAAAAGCACTACTCCGGAGGAGCTATACTCTAGAAAAATAGACATTGAGGTATGTGTATAAAGTTTTATTTAATTTGGTTATTGATCAGTCTTTATTTTAGGAATATGAAGAAGCTTTAGCTTTAGCGAATACATATAATTTGGATACAGATCTTGTATATCAAACCCAATGGAGAAAGTCAGAATTATCCTTGAATGCCATTGCAGAACATTTGAGTAAAGTAAGCAAAAGATCTTGGGTTTTAAATGAATGTGTCGTACGTGTTCCCGATACTATGGAAGCTGCAAGGGAATTATTAAATTTCGGATTGAGAGGCGCAAATCTAGAAACTTTAATAGCTATCGATATTTGCGATAACGACAAATTTGTAATTTCCGATATAGACGACGATTCGCAAACGCTAGATCAAATTACTGTAAGTTTAAGACAGGTAAGCAAGACCATATATGATAATATGTCTTATAAAATACATAATATTACTTACATATTATGTTATAAGGAAAAATTGTACAAATTTAATTCAATTTGAAAATCGGTAATAGGTACAGAAAGTCAATGAAATGCTTGAAAAAATAGACATAAAAAATTTATCTGAGGCCCAGAAAGATTTAATTATGTATCGGAGGAAACTTCTAAATCATTTAGACAAATTGCTCACGTATGAAATTATATTAGAGTCGCCATTTAAATACAAGAAAGAATTTTATGAAGAGTTTCGAAGGTTATCACCTATTAAAAATGCAATTAGGTATTAATATAATAACATATTTTGTCACTGATGTATTAAATACAATATTATGTATTTTTTTTGTTACAAATATTTTTTAAATTACAGATTTGCCAAAGATAGTGATTATCGAGCTGTTGAAATTATGTTTACCTATTATGGAGAAACTTTATTGCCTCATTGGTTAGCAATTATCAACTTTTTTCCCGAGACTTTGAATACATTAGATTACCAAAAATTGCTACCAGAATGTGATTCAGAAGATCAATTATTTTTATTAGATCAACGTGAATTACGACAAAAAGATTGGTCAGAAAAACACGAGTTTAATGAAATAATAAATTTCGATTTAGATGATCGAGCAGAAATATTATATGAATTGGATCCCTCATTATTAATATATAGGTAAGAATACTTTGTATTATACAGGGTGTCTCGATTTTAAATGACCAAACCTTGGGAGTGTGTAGGGAATCGATAAGTTAAGAAAAAAGTCCTTTAAAATATGCTTGTTTTTATTTTTTTAGAGAAGAGCGCAAAAAAAGACAAAACAATGGCTGCGTTCAGCAGGAAAAGCAGCTTTGCAACTGTTGTAAAATTCTTAGATGTAATTGATGTACATAATTATAATACATTTAGATCCAGTGAGAAACTAAGAGCAAGACCAATCATATTAAAGAATTTTACAACAGTTGCAAAGCTGCTTTTTCTGCTGAACGCAGCAGTTTTCATTTTGGTATTTATTTATTACTTATTCATTTACACTTATTTATTCACGTTGTCACTTGCATAATGTAGATGTTGTTCAAAATGTTGGCCTTTTGTAGCAATGGACGTATTGCAGCTCGTGTTGCAAACTGATCTGGTCGACGTAATAATTCACCGATTCGGCACTCTTCTGTCTGAAAATCGGCGCTTATACTCTCGCACTGCCTCTGAAGCATTGTTGTTGAAGTCGTACACGAAAATAATATTCCGAAAACAATATTTCAAAAATTACATCGTGTCTTTTTTCTGCGATTTTCTTCAAAACAAAGCAAAAACGAGTATATTCCTAAAAGACTTTTTTTCTTAGTTTATTGATTCCTTACATGTTCCTGAAGTTTGGCCATACAAATTCAGAACAGTATATGTTATCCGCATTTTTTCTATTTAGTATTTATATTATCTAATCATCAATTATTTTTCCTTTAGAAATACACAACTTACACCAGATTTATTACAAAAATGGTATAGGACTCGTGCTTATGAAATTGAAAAGAATAGCTCTTTAGTAGATAATGCTTTGCAGTTTGTTAAAATTGGAAAGTCTCATAATATTAAAGGCCTGGAAGATTTATTATTAGAATTGGAAACTTTAGATGATCTTGTGTACACAGTACATTTGGAGGGTATGCCGTTAGATAAATTAGAGAAAATAAGCAACATGGAGAAGATAAAACTTTTGATGAGTACATCAAATGAAGTAAATTTTGTTGAAAATATAAAGAATCTTTTACTGCCTTTTATTAAACGAAGGCATCAATATTTGGTGTGTATAGCAAAATTTAAGTCACTGAAATTATATGTATACGTATACATATAATTTCAGTGATTTAATATAGAATGATATTATTTTTATATAAATTTTACATAAATTTTTATACAAATTTTAGGGTGGAGATCTTCAGAAATTCTTACTAAGTGATTATCTAATTTGCTTAAGCAAAAACGATTTGACGTTTCCAGTTAAATTCTTTGAGTGTTTAACACAGACGCAGGACATTGAAATAATTGAATTGATAGATGATGTTGTTACTTTAGCTTTAGATTGTATATATGCCTGTGACGATCTTGATATGTATGAAAAAGCTAAAGATATCCTAAATTCGATATCGAAAGATTATGATGAAAAAAGGTCAAACGCAACACGAGAAGATGTACGTGATATGTCATTAGAAGAATGTGAAAGAGAACTGGATTGTGTTAGAATTTTAAGCAAATACGGTGTAAAAACAACGTTAAAATTTATACAAAAGAACAGAAACGTTCCTGATGTTGCTAGATCATTGTTAATTCAAACGGCAAGAAGTTTAAATAAAAGGTTGTGTTAAGTGTATAATATTTATAAATTTTTAATGATTTTTATAATAGACATGAGGGACAATGTATTTATTATTTCAGTTTGATACCTCCAAATGAAAGGGAATGGGCACAATTATTAAATGATATGTTAGAGATACATGGATTGATTTTTTCATGTATTGCTGTTGAAACCTGTTTCGAAATATGTGTTTCGGCCCGTTTACTTTCCAGAATTAAATGTATTATTCGTAATTGTGTCACCTTAATAGAAACCAAGAAAAATGAAAAATCTTTGTTAAAAGTATCCTATGAGAAAGCAGTTGACCTTATATTAGAAGCGTCCAAAGAATATTTTAATGGTTCAAGAACGCTTATCGATCCACACATGGACTTAGCTAAGTAAGTATCTCTTGTTAACATAATGGTAATTACATATATATAATAACTTGTTCTGAAATATAATCTATGTAAATAATTGTTCTAGAACTTGTTTGGATCTTATTGAAGATGATAACGTAAATATTAAAGAAGAATACGATCTTATTAAATCACTTCAAATACTGAATGAATTTAATATCGATATATTACCTCTTCAAGTTAGATTAATGATAGATAGATTAAACTTAATTGAACGCTGTTTAAATAATCAAAAAGACGCTTATAAAAATCAACAAAGATTATTAACGTTAGCAACTTATTTACGAATCGAAGAAAATAACAGTAGATTCCGTGAAGGAAAAATTTCGGAACTAATAGCTAAAAAGGCATTTGAGGTGAGATATAGTTATCATCTTGTCTACATTTTCTTATAATCTAATTTTAAGAGTTTTCTATGAATTGTAAAACGTAAAGATTGGTATAATATATATCATTATTATATTTCTTATTCCACAGACTGAAGATTATAGTACATGTGCCATGATATGTATGCAGTTAGTAGAAAATAATTATCTTCCTGCTTGGGAAATTTGTTTAAATTTGGGACGTTGTGATAATTATCAGAATTTAAAAATTAGACAAAAGTGTCTATGGTTTGCTGTAAATAATGGTCCTAGTGATATATTGGGTAATGTTTTAGAACATATGTATTTGTTAGAAATACAAATGCTACATAAGAATTTGGAATTGTGGATGCCCGTTGTGGAATTTGAAAATTCAAAAGATGAAGAAAGTGATACAAGCGAAGATGATTTTACAGATGCTATGACAACGGTAATAGTACATTGTGTAACGAGTGGGGTTTAATTGCCTATCGCGCAACCCGGGCGCGCATGTCACACTCGCTTCGCTCGTGCGCCAACGGCGCCCGCGTTGCGCGATAGGCAACTACACCACACGAGGTGCACATGCTATTTTTCATTACGAGTGCATTGTGCTAGTAATATGCTATATATAATTACAAAGTCGCACGAGCGAAGCGAGTGCGACATATGGGGCAGTACGTGGGGCGCAGGAAGGGGGGGGGAGGTCGGGGGGGGGCAGCCCCCCGACGAAAAAATAAAAAAATATTTCGTAAATAAATATTTAACAGTACAAAATTCTTTATTGCTCATTATTTTCAATTATAATTGTGAGATTATTACAATTTGAAATACTTAAATTTATGTTATTGCAATTAGAGATATTAATACGAATAATTTTAGATGGAGTGGATAAGTCTGTGTCTTTATTTTCGATTGCAGTAAATGTTCGTTTTTTATTATGTATTCTCCGTGTTGTTATTTGTATGAGCGCTACCACTGCGTTGCGTTAATTCACTAGTCTCGCTGCAGCGCAGCGTGGCGCTATTTTCCTTAATTCAACGCTTCTGCGTGGGGTTAGAGAAATAACTCAACGGCTTGAGTTATCGGCTATTTTTCCCACGCAAAAGCGTTGCGTTATGGGGCATATTACGTGCACGCGTGATGAAAAAGAAATTACTTTAATAATCTATACTAATTTTAATACTTTTCTTATATACATATGTATAACGCGAGATATAAAAAAAATCATTACTAGAAATTTAAAATGCCTATTACGGTCGAAGCTGGATCTTCGTTGCTTAAAATAATTCAATCTTGAATTGTTAACATATACTATGTATGTACTTGCATATATACCATATTGTAGTCTTTTCAAACTGCATGCCGAATTATTTTTTCGGACTAAATAAACGCAATTAAAACTACTTTAGCAATCGCGAATTAAACTGATAAGCAATTTAATAATTTGATGCTACTATCAAGCATCATATATTATAAAGATGTTAATATGTTAAAACTGTTAATAAATTTATTGCGAAAAATATTACCTAAATTTATTAACAGTTCTAACATATTAACATCTTTATAATATATGATGCTTGATGGTAGCATCAAATTATTAAATTGCTTATCAGTTTAATTCGCGATTGCTAAAGTAGTTTTAATTGCGTTTATTTAGTCCGGAAAAATAATTCGGCGCGCAGTGAACGCGTTTGAAAAGACTACAATATGGTATATATGCAAGTACATATATAGTATATATTAGTAATTCAAGATTGAATTATTTAAGCAACGAAGATCCAGCTTCGACCGTAATAGGCATTTAAAATTTTTAGTATTGATTGTGTTTCTCACATATATGGTCTAAAATAAAGATTATTCTTAATATTGTATAAAAAAAATATTATATAATTTATAGCCGCAGATAGAAACGAAAGAATTTGTTCCAAAAGTGTTGGAAACTTCAACAGGAATTGTAAAAAGTTCTGCTAACATCATGAAAGAATCTACATTTAGTTTAATAAGAAATATCAGCAATACTAATTTTTGGAAGTCTAGATTGAACCTTAACTTTAAAAGTGAATTAGAAACTAATGCATATAGCTTTGAAGTGGAAAACAAGAAAGATACCGATCTTCAAAGTTTTTCATGCTATTATGAATCCTTACACGAACTGTATAGGATAAGTGTTAATGAGACGAGTTACAATAAATATTCTATGACAGACGTAGAAAATACAAAATTAAAATGTTGCCAAGCGCTTTTAAGAATAACTATATTGAGTGAATCCTCTTGTTATGGACTAGAAATAAGTGACATTAATCATTGTAAGTATTATATTATTAACAATATATTTAACAAAAATTTAATCGTAAATGAGTTACATTTATGTAATGAAAATTACAAAATTATTTTATTAATTTCAGTGCTTTTAGAATGCGCAAAACACACTATGTCAAACGATTGGTTACTTAGTATAGCGTATCTATTGAGTTTAAACAGAGATCGTATCTTAGATGCTCAAACAATCTTTATAGATTTGCCACAAACTGAATTGTATATACAGACTGCGCTCTATTACTATTCATTAGAACTGTATAAGAAATTATACACTAATTGTGAAAAGTTATATTTATACAGTCCATTAGATTTAGTGAAAATTATGCTAGTTGCAGCACAAAAGTCTGAAGAATGTGATATTGTTAAAACATTACAATATTGGCAAAGTCATCTACTCGGTGAAGCACATATTACTAGTATGAAACAAGTGAAAGTAAAAGATATAAATACATTAGAACTGGGACAAATTACTACCCGTGTACATTCTGAAGAGACTGTGAAAATCTCAAAATCCATTAATGAAGAACGAGTATCAGTAGAATGTGTTGATGTTACTGATATTCCATCAAATTCCAAGGCGAATGAAAATCTGAAAATAGTTATTTCAGATGATATTGAGGCCGTAGAATGGACAGATGATTGGGGTGATTTTTCTGATGATAGCATGGAAGCAAATAACGATAAGAAGGATAAAATTAAATCAAAAGAAGTTTTACAAGAAGAAACCGTTCTTTCTCTTGATTGTATTATTGCTGAGTGTGAGACAGAGGAAGATCGATTTAAGCTATTTAAGAAACGGTTCAATCAAATCAATAATTTAGAGCAATATCAGGAAGTAAAAAAAATAATATCGCAGTGGCCGCAATTTAATATGCCAGATCATATCACAATAGATAATCATCCAGTTTTAAAAATGATGAAAGTGATAATTGCGCTTATAGAACCGAATACGACTGATTTTGAAAAACGAATATTAAAAGAGCATGAGAAACTCATTGAATTATTAGCATCTAAGAAGGTATTGTAACGAATTGCATTATTTCCTTTTTTATAGATAATTAAATACTGTACTTATTTAAATATATTTTATAATATAGATCCTCAAACAGTTTTTGAAGCTCGAACGAGATCACATTAGCTTTGTACAAAGCCTTTACATAAGATTATGCTCTCAGGACGTCTTGATGCATAAAGAAGCAGTAATTCTTATTAAAGAACAACAGGTTATTGTCGTCTGTCCATTCACCTACGAAAAGTTAACTCTTAAAATGTATATAACTTAATTTTATTTTTTCAGACTATTTTGTTACCACCATTAATACTGGAGAAACTTTTCCGAAATGATTTAACAGCATTGTTTAGACCAGACCACATTGTATACAAACAGATTATCGAATATGTTTTTGTAAATGAATCTTTAACCGGCATTGAGGAAAATGCAAAAATACTTATAAACGAATTAAAAAAACAGAAATATATATTAGAGGCTTTGCATATTATAAAATTAATGGAGAGAATATCACCGGTTTTATGCACATTCGATACTTGTTTTCAGCTATTAATACAGGAATGAATCCCGAACGTAAAAAAAAAGAAACTGATGTATGTTGAATATAAAGGGAGATTACAGAAAGGTATTTATTACAAGTAATTTCTCTGTTTTGTATAAAAATGTTTAAAAGACATACACATGTGATATGGAATTTAAAGTTGCCTCAGTTACAAAGTTTATTATATTTCATCGTAATAAGGAAAAAACGTAAGAAAGGCTGAAACAATTTTAAATCTTTTCGCAAAGCTTTTTATGACTATCTTTTGAAAGATTTATGTATCTTTTTTTGTATATATATATATATGTATATATATATATATATATATATGAAAGAATTTATTTGTAAATATGTTTAATTACAAATTGCGTTGTAAGGAATAAAAATCAATTTGATGAAGAAATTCAGATAGTCTCTAACTAATGTATACTCATGCCTTATCAATCCTTTTGTGAAAGAGTGGATTAGCCTTATCCAAACCAAAGGGAGTAAGCTCTCTCGATTCAATGTATCTCAAAGGTAATAACTGGGTAAAAACTATAATCCGACCGAAATTTCGGTTTCGATTTCAGTTTCGGTAAAAAATCAAAGTTTCGGTTTGTTTTCGATTTCGACCGAAAATTAAGAGAAAAATTAAGAGAAAATTTCGGTAAGTAAACCGAAACAGTATAAATTGCAACGTATTGGCGAGCATTCGAAAAACTATAATATATGTTACTGTCGGCTGATCGGCGCCAATTACTGCAAATCACGCCAGCGCTATTTCTTTTCTTTATTCCTTTTACTCGCCAGGTTGCCATATGTTTAGTGTCTGAAGTTCCTTATAGAACATTTCTTATAATTTAAGGAATAAAATAAGACATTAATAAAATTTTATTTTTAAAAAAGTACATAAATTTCGCATATTTTGACATTTTCCAATGACTCTGAAAATCATATGGTGTTTGTAAGATTTATCCAATTTCGGTTTCGTTTTCGGTTTCGGCCGAAATTGAATAAAAACTGAATATTTGTTTTCAGTTTCAGTTAGAGATAAAAAAGTGGTTTTGGTCGGACTCTAGTAATAACTCCGCAAATGCTATCTCCGTTGGTTTTATCGACTATGATAAGATTGAATCATTTAGTCACCGCGATACGTTATATCGTGCTGCATCGTGTTGTATGTTCAATTACCACTGATGTAAATATTGCGCGTTTGTACCCTCCAGTTGTGCTGAATGTCAACGATGATTGAGCGTGGACTACACTCCCCGCCACATAATCGCTTGTCTAGTTTAGCAAACTGTTCTGTACATCTGAGAATTTAGTTTGCCGCTTCCTTTGGTTGAATAAACACGTCCTTTAGTCGGGTGAGTCAATAATATTTACACATATGTCTGCGGCCGTGAATATCCGCTTACTTATTGCGGGTGTTATTTATAAACGTGTATCTTTGTATTTAAAATACTTTAAATTTCTTATTATCTTTGTTAAACCTACCGAACACAACAGTAAATGCTTTCTTTTACTTTAATTTGTAAAAAATATGTAATAAATTTATTTATATACTACTTCTTTGAAATAAATTATTCATTTGTTGGTTAAAATGTGTATATGTGTTTCACGTGCACTAAATATGTTTTAAATAAAATTAAAGTAATAATACAATCCAATTACCATTTGATAAGAAATAAATATTAAGCAGCCTTTGTTGATATATATATATATAATTTTTATTAATTACAATTTATTTTTTATTTTACTGATGTTCCCAATCAATTAATAAATTGTTCTCAACAATTCTATAGCTGTAGTTTATATCTGTACAGTTTAACAATTAATCAACTGAAGAACAAAGAAGATATTCCAGCCACGGCTTTGTTCGCTGTTCCAAACGCCGTTCTTCTTGCTTTCTCTCTTCGCTGCGCAGGGAACGTACATTTCTTTTTTCCATCGACCCGGCTTCCCCCTTAATAACTCACGGCTATTTTTGCGTCGTGCATCGCGACAATATGGAGTACAATGACACGCTGCTCATCCCAGGTCAGCATATACGCCCGCCTGTGACCGAGAAGACAGCAGTTGCACTGCTGGAGCGACTCTACGGTATGAAGGCGACGAGTGTGCGCGAACTGAACTCTTACGACGATCGCAATTACCACATAATATGTGATGGGATGACCGTGAATCCATATGCAATCAGCCCAGAAAAGGCCGGCTATGTCCTTAAGGTGATCAACTTTTTGGATTCTCGTAAGACCGATGTGATAGAAGCGCAGACAGAGTTAATGATTTTCCTTAATCAGCGAAATGTCTGCTGCCCGTTACCGATTAAGAATATGAACGGCATGTACTTTTCTTTGGAGACTCTGAAGAACGAGAATACCATGGAGAAGTATGCCGTGAGACTGTTGGTCTATCGTCCCGGTGAGTTATTGTATCATGTAAAAATAACCGACGAATTGTTGCGCAAGGTCGGCAGCTTCACCGCGAGAGTCGATGAGATACTCATGGAGTTCAATCATCCTGCTTTTGACGATCACAAATCATTGTGGATGTTGACTTCGGTGCCGCGAGTGCAGCAATTTACGTATGCGATCAAGAGTTCGTTGGATAAGCAGCTGGTGCACGACGTGATCATAAGTTTCCAGAGGGAGGTGTTGTCAATCACAGACCAGCTGGAACAAACGATCATACATGGTGATCTAAATGAGCACAACATTCTTGTGAGTTCCGACGGTAAAAACATTGTCGCTGTGATCGATTTCGGTGATTGTCACAGGACTTGTCGTATTTTTGAGCTAGCGGTAGTTCTTTGCTACATGATCCTACAAACAGCCGATGTAGAAATGGGTAGATACGTCGTGGAGGGTTACGAAAAGATCAAGAAACTGACCGACGTGGAGAAGAAGATTCTCAAGATCAGTGTATGCGCCAGGATATGTCAGAGTTTGATAATGGGCGCTTACTCGCACTTACACGATCCCGAAAATCAGTATTTGCTGACCACACAGAAAACCGGATGGGTGTTACTAAAGAGATTATGGCCCATGAGTCGAGAAGATGTGATGCAAGCTTGGGGATTGACTGTTTCCTAAACGAATAATATTGATCAGTTTGCCAAATTAACAAATTAAATGCTTAATTAAGGAATTAATTAAGGAACTAAGATTATTTACTGCTTAGGTTATACATTTTTCTATAAATATTTGAATGTATTTAATAATTACCTATCGGAAATAATTATGCAAAATTATAATTATTAGATTGGATCGGTGGAAATAGAGGTATTGAACTCAGAATATTTTATTTTAGCATCACATTTGATATGTCTATTGATTTCTAAACGTTATTAATCGGTAATAGTATTATTGAGCGTTTTCGATTGCAATCATTTATTACATTTATATACAGTCGAAACTAATTATCCAGACACAGATATTGCAAGTTTATTTTTCGGTACAACGTCACCAAATAATGTAATTTTTTAAGAATAATAGTATTTATTAGTGAAAAGTCTTTCCAGTGATACATTTTCATCACTAGTTCTAGTCAGAATTATATTTTTAGATACATGTACAGAATCAATCATAAATTAATAATAAATCTATAAAAAATATTCGCGAAATTAATTGATACGACAAAAATATTGAAAAAAATATTATATTGAATAATATATTGAGTTTTAATAGCGCGTGGGTCAACCCATAGCTTCAATAACAGCATTTAGTCTGTTTGGAATTGATTCTACAAGTTTACGGGTAACTTCAGGATTAATATTTTTCTATGCTTCCAGGATGATGACCTTTTCCAATTCCCCATGATTCCGTGGATTCGATTTTCACACTTCTGACTTGAGAACTTCCCACAAATATTCAATAGGGTTTAAGTCTGGACTCTGGGAAAGCCATTAAAGTATATTGATCTTATTTGTTTTAAAAAATTCCTGCGCATGACGAGAGGTATGCTTAGGGTCATTGTCTTGCTGCATGGTAAAATTCCATTCGATTCCAACGATACGAGCAGATTCTTTTAAATTACGCTTCAAAATGTCTACATACATATGTTGATTCTCATTGTACCATGGATAAATTCAAGTTTTCCTATTCCAGAAATTGCCATAGATCCCCAAAAGAGAGATTTTCCACCACCATATTTTACAGTCGGAATTAGATTTCGGATTTTAAAACTTTTAGTTTTACAGTAAACTTTTTTCTTTCCATCAGATTCGGACAGTTTAATCTTTGACTCATCTGTCCAGAGAACATGATTCAAAAATGATTGATGATAGTTTACGTATTTCTTTGCAAATTCCAATCTTTTCTTTTTGTTACCTGCTGAAATGAATGACTTGCGCCGTAGCGGTTGTTCGGACAATTAGTTTCATGACTGTATATATATATATACACACACAGGATATACAAAAAATCCCGAATCCCTTAAATATCTTGAAAAGTAAGCATTTCTGAGAAAAATGTTTCATACAAAAGTTAGAAGATTGAAAATGATCTACTGACCTTATCAATTTGACCTTGGGTGGCGCTAGCAAAGTCAAATCAAGGTCAAATCGATTTTTTTAAACGAAACATTCTATTTTTGATTTTAGAATCTATAATAGCTGATGTCAGGAGCTTTTCAAAACACTATAATAAAGCCTCTTCTTAATCAGTACTTTTCAAATTATGAGACTTGAAAGTTACAAAACCGCTGGCATTAGCATTACCTAAGGTACTCGTATTCCTTTTAATAATGCATATGATGTATATATACAAGGTGTCCAGCGAGACTTTTCTAATCCCTCACAGGAAGGTAGATGGGAAATAAACATAAAAGTTCTTTACCATTTAGTGATATCCGTAATAATAATCGAGATATTAAAGTTTACAATTGTACTAATGAGAGCGCGCCTATAGAAAGAATAGAAACGGCTCCGGGTATAGTTCGGCCCAGTTTGTCGAATGTCGTCAAACGATGGATGCGCCGGCAGGAGAGGCAAGAAGGGAAGCGCGCTGTTGCTTAGCGCTCGGCATCGCCGCTCAGCACTCACACGTCTCATCGCACCAAAGGCTCGCGTGATGGCCGCTACGCACATTCGTGATTACATTACATATGTAATAATAACATTGCAAAAATAGGACAAATACAAACCATAATACTTCGATGAATAAAAATGTCGAAAGAGAGAAAGCGATGAAATTTATAGAAATCTACTTAATTTCTATTGTAATCTGTCGCTTCTATAAATCGAAAGGAAAAAATTTTAAGAAAAAATTGGATTATTGCCGGTTCAGTTACCATTTTATTATCGATACGTTGATGATATTATTTTAACAGCTTCTTCCGATAGCATTGATGACATTCTTAATATTTTTAACTCATTACACACTAGATTACAATTTACTATGGAAGT
>NW_017300170.1:52671-60213 GCF_001594075.2 Trachymyrmex cornetzi | reverse complement strand
GATTTTTGTATTAAATTGTATTTAAATTATTTATTACATACATATATATTATAATGGTTCTGTGGTTTATTATTGATATTGTTTTATACTCATTGAACCTTAGTATCTTCTAATTTAAGAAAAAAGTATCCGAAAGAAATAATATCATGAAATAATATCATTAGAAATAATATCATTAAAAATAATATCATTAAAAATAATATCATTTATTGATATTTTTTTGTATTTTGATAAAGTCATACTCTCCTAACAGGAAACGATAGAGAATGGTGGAGAATGATATTATTTCTTTCAGATACATTTTTCTTAAAATTTTTTCCTTTCGATTTAGAGAAGCGACAGATTATGATAGAAATTAATTACATTTTCCGTAGATTTCCATAGGTTTCATCGCTTTCTCTCTTTCGACATTTTTATTCATCGAAGTTTATTATTGTTTGTATTTGTCCTATTTTTGCAGTGTTATTATCACATAGTAATGTAATCGCGAATGTGCGTAGCGGTCATCGTGCGAGTCCTTTGGTGCGCGTGCGGTGCGGTGAGACGGGTGGCACCCAGTTGGACACGGCTCAATTGGACACGAGCCACTCACAGCGCTTGAGACTACAAAGCTCCTAAGCACCGGTCGCTGTGATTGGTGGTGTCCAATCGAGCCGTGATCAATCGGGATCACCCCCGGTGAAACGTGTGAGTGGCGATGCCGAGAGCTAAGCAATGGTGCGCTTCCCCTCTTGCCTCTCCTGCCGGCGCGCATCAATCGTTTGACAACATTCGATAAACTGGACCGGGCTATACCTGGAGCCGTTTCTATTCTTTCTATAGGCGCGCTCTCACTAGTACAATTGCAAACTTTAATATCTCCATTATTATTACGGATATCGTTAAACGGTAAAGGACTTTTATATTTATTTCGATCTCATCTACCTTCCTGTGAGAGATTGGAAAAGTCTCGCTGGACACCCTATATAAAAGAATATCTAAGAAGACCAATATTATAACTTTAATGTTTATAGAGTAGTGTATTCATTTAATGTTTTATTTCTATATTGAAATTATCATAAACAAAACTTTTGAAAAGAAAACTATTATACAAGTAATTCTTTTCAAAAGTTACTGTGTCTTGATTTCATAACTATATTATCTAAATTTATGCCTAATTATGTTCTTTTTTATTATAACATTTCGTATAAGTCAATTACGGGAGCAATAATTCTACATTTTAAATTACATACATAAATGTAAAATGTATTAAAAATACAACAGAAATTAAAAAAAGGAAACATATTTTTTAATCATTATTTGCTCAAGTGATGCCTCTTCACTTTTGTTATTAATGAGTGTCAATAACAAAATAGTCAATGGTCAGTATCCATAATCGATTTTATATACAGAGTGTCCCAGAATGACCGCCAAATATTTTGTGTGCTGCTAGAGCGGATTAAACTGAGTCGAAAAGTTCTCTACCATTTTGCAATTTTTGCAATAGTTAACAAGATATTAATGACTAAAAATCGCCGAATATTGGTTTTTAATAATTTTTTACTCAAATATTATCAACTTTACAACTTTAGAAAAACAGTAAGAGACAAAAATTGTTTATTTTCTTCTCATAGAATTCTAAGAATGTTTTCAGAATTTTTGGCAACTATTTTTACCAACATGAGAAAATGTATTAAGAAATTCTATACAAATTCTCAGTACTCTATGAGAAGAAAATAAACAATTTTTGTCATTTGCTATTCTTCTGTAAAGTTGATAGTACTTGAATAAAAAATTATTGAAAACTAATATTCGGCGATTTTTAGTAATTAATATCGTGTTAACTATTGCGAAAATTGCAAAATGTTCCAGGATTTTTCGATTTAGTTTAGAGTCCGCTTTACCAGCACACGAAATATTTGACGATTATTCTGGGACATATTGTATATTTAAATTTTAAAATTGTCCTAAATCTTAGAAGGATCTCCATTAGGCGACCGAAAAAATGGTGGTTTTCCGTAATTTTTTTCAAAAGGAAGACTAATATTTATCATTTTAAAACTTTTTGCACGTTTTAATATAACTATTGTAGAATACGTACAAATTTTTATGTGAAAAAAGTATTATAAATATTAAAAGTATAAATATTTAGTTTGGCGCTTCACCACGACGTTATGATTTTGTGTACATCTTAGCAGCTGTAATAGGGAGTTTGCATAATTTTTGAAAAATATTGCATTTTATAATTTATATATATATATGTATATTTTTAAATGCAATTTGTTAATAATTTTTGAACACATTGTGCAAGAAAATAAACAATAAAGAATTATATTATTTGAAATGCCGAAGACGGTCCGGATATGACCGAGCCTTCCGACGTGCTGTGACGTCATACTGCAACAACCAAACCACGATTATTCAGTAAGGAATTAATTTATTTTAAAAATAAGTACAGAAAACACGTACAAAACGTGTTTTATATCTTTGTGTAAAAGCACAACAACTAAAACATCGTAAAAATTGTTCTTTTATGTGCCTTAAACTGAAAATATGAGAAAAAGGTGGTTTAAAAGTCTACATCGTGTTGATGAATCAGGAAAATGGAATTATTTTTGTTGTGAAGATCATTTCGATGTATGTATTATATAAAATATGTTTTTTATGCTCTTTAATTATAACAATTATAAAAATATTAATCATGTTTATGTAAAAATATCCAACTAATCTAAAATATAAGTTAAAACATTTAATGTCAAATGTAAAGGTATTTTCGTATAAAAAAAATAATAATTTTACAAATTCCCTTTACATTAATGTAAAGGGAATTTGTAAAATTATTCTATATCTAAAATTGTTTTAAAATTATAATTCATAATTAATAAAAAAACATATTTTCAATGTGTAAATGCCATATTTTAAATGTTTATAATCTTAAAATAATAGAATTTATTAGAATAACTTGTTTTTTTAATTTTCAATCATTTTCTCTTTTGCAAACGTTATATGAAATCATCAATTGATAACGAATATTTTTTAGTACAAAAGTTAAACATTAATTGATAAGTTGAGAATGTATAAACTGTTTTTTTCTATTGATAATGTATAAACTGTTCTTTCCTCTTTATGTCTAATAATGTATGTTTCGACAACTGATTATCTAATTGTTTTGCTTTGGCTTGTTTGATTACTTTATAAAATTAGAGTTATGATCTAAATTTTCAGTCGTAGATTTAAAATTCATTGTCATCTCATTAGTTGTAATAAAATTTTTTGGAGTTGCAACATTAGACGAGGTTGATTTTCTCTAATAATATTCAACTTCAGTTGGAGATGCAGACTCAAATGGTCCATTAATCCACATTAAGAATGCCTATATTCTCCTATAATTAAATTCAATTTGTATATAGAAACTTATATATTTATATTGTTACAAATAGAGGAAAGCCCTCTATTATGAGATACCGAGTTTATTTTGGATAAATGCTAAAAGTCTGTAGGCAGAATTTTAAAAAATATTAAGTCATTTTGAGGGGAATTTAATAAGTTTTAAGATAACGTTATATATATAAAATTTAATTCAAATTCCATTTTGTTTGAAAATTAAAGAAATGTAAAAAGTGAGCAAATCGCAAAAAATTGTGGTCCTAATATGAGTTGCCCCGCGAAATCGATAGTAAAACGCAAAATATATCAGTATTCCAATTAAAAAACTTTATTTAATGTTTCTAAAATACAAACAAACACAATCAGCGTGCGCGAAAAATGAGCATGCTATAGATTATACTCAGAACTCGTTTTCAGATAGTTGGAATCAAGTGGTCTGTTTTCTGTTCCTGCACTAGACTGTTCTAGAACTCTCTTTCTCGCTTTAAACAAATATCAAACTGTAGGGACACACACTCTACACTCTCTCATTCGCTCATTGATACACACGCGCTGCGTGCAGATGGCGCGCTATAGCGCACAAGATTGACTACAGACTTTCCCTTACACAATACTTTCATACTGACTTCTCATCTCTTTGTGATTTTTCTAACGGTTACATTGTAACGTTCTCGCGACATAATAATAAATATTCTTTAGTACATCCGCCTGCCAGTTATTTCCATCCGATTCTCTACATTATATGTACCACAGCTACATAATTGGTGACCCCGACGTGATCGCTTTTGATAGCGTGAGCAACAATTGGAAATTGCGACAAGACATAACCACTACGTCCACGTGCCGGCATGTCGACCGCGAGAACGCCACCGCCAACACCGCCTATCAGCGTTAGCCAAGGTAGCGGATCCTCACAATCAATTCATGAGGACACGAATTTACGAAGTCAGCAACACCCGCTACCGGCGATGCCGCGACAGGAAGAGTGCGCCGCAGAATTTCGATACATACGTCTACCAACGTTTTGGAAAAATCGTCCTACGTTATGGTTCGTACAGTTAGAATCTCAATTTAACACTTATCGCGTCAGATCCGACGAGATTAAATATAACGCAGTCATCAGACATCTCGATGAGCCTACAATGGTTACTGTCACGGACATCCTTGAGAACCCTCCCGCAACCGACAAATATAAGCAGCTCAAGGAAGCACTAATTGCGAGATTCACAGACTCGAAAGAAAAGCAAATGCGAACGCTACTGATGGGCATTGAACTCGGTGACAAGAAGCCATCGCAGTTACTACGCGAAATGAAGACTCTTGCAGGAGAGAATGCCACCGAGGGCTTGTTGCGAACCCTCTGGCTGCAGCGAATGCCCGCTCGCATACATGAGATGCTGTTAATATTTGACAGTGCTACCTTGGATAAACTAGCGGAATGTGCAGATAAACTCAACGAACATCCCACTTCAGTGGACATCCATGCCGCACAAACAACCGCAGCAACGACAGAGCGGGATTCTATTCAGCAGCTTATCAAACAAATGGCTGCCCTGACAAACAAGGTAGAACGATTATCTAAAGAAAAGCGTTCAAGAAGCCGTAGCATAAGCCGCTCTCGACAACCAGTCAAGGCGTCAATCAAGTCATCTAACGAAGCAGGTCAGTGCTACTACCATCAACGATTTGGGGAGCGAGCTCGTAAATGCACACCCCCATGCAACACACAAATCAAATCAGTTCCGGGAAACGAATAAGACCGCCGTCTGTACAAGCCGCTAACGACGGTCTTGAGATATCCTCCCGGCTTCATGTGGCAGACAAGACTACAGGTTTAACCTTTCTCGTTGACACGGGCGCAGACATCTCCATCTTACCAGTATCAAGGCTGGGAAAACCCACTTCACCAGCGCCATTGGTCCTATACGCTGTAAATGGCTCACAAGTTAAGACCTACGGGCGAAAACTTCTTACCCTAGATCTAGGGATACGCAGACCAATTACATGGCAATTTACCGTAGCTGATGTCTCTCGTCCAGTAATAGGAGCAGACCTATTAAAACATTTTGGACTCATCGTGGACATCCAAGGTGAGCGTCTTATTGATAAGACCACTCAACTAACCATTCCAGGTTTTAAGCTTCGAATAGGTTACGTCGCAGCAAAGACACTGGATTCATTATCAATATATCACCGCATTCTGGCGGACTACCCAAAAATTGTCACCGAGCTGCAGCTACCTACTGAGAGGGCACACGGAATTTATCACAACATTCAAACCAAGGGACCTCCTGTGGCCAGCCGACCTCGTCGACTTCCACCAGATAAGCTCAAAACAGCAAAAGCGGAATTCGCCCATTTATTACAACTAGGGATCTGTCGACCCTCCAAGAGTCCATGGGCGGCGCCATTGCATTTAGTTCCGAAGAAGCAACCGGGCTCGTGGAGACCGTGCGGTGACTACCGCGGTCTTAATGCAGTTACAACTCCAGACAGGTATCCTCTACCTCACATTCATGACCTCACCAGTAATCTACGTGGAAAACACATATTCTCTACATTGGATCTAGTCAAGGCTTACCACCAAGTACCTGTCCTAGAAGAAGACATTCCGAAAACAGCGGGAACGACCCCTTTCGGCCTCTTCGAATTCGTCACTATGCCTTTTGGGTTACGAAACGCTGCTCAAACTTTCCAGCGTCTAATGAACGAGGTACTTCAAGATTTAGATTATTGTTTCTGTTATGTAGATGACGTACTCATTGCTTCGGTCAACGAAGAACAACACCAGAAAGATCTACGACAAGTCTTTCAACGACTGCAGGACGCAGGCATCACAATCAATCCAGCAAAGTGTCGTTTCGGACAAAAGAATATACAATTCTTAGGACACGAAATCAGCAGCGAGGGCATCAAACCTTTACCTGACAAGGTAAACGCAATCATCAATTTCACTCAACCTGAAACCTTAATACAACTCCGTAGATTTCTCGGCATGCTTAACTACTACCGCCGACATTTAAAGCACACAGCCAAGAATCAAGCGCCATTAAACAACCTACTCAAAGACAGCCGCAAAAATGACAAAAGGCCCGTACCTTGGACGGACGAGACAATGGCTGCATTTAAGGCGTGCAAAATGGAGCTAGTACATGCCACTCTCCTCACACATCCAGTGGAGGGAGCGCCTTTACTTCTTCCTACCGATGCATCTGACACTGCCATCGGAGCTACACTAGAACAGGTGAACAACAACCAGCTTTCGCCTATAGCTTTCTTTTCAAAAAAGCTCAGTGACACACAAAAAAAGTACAGCACTTACGACCGTGAATTATTAGCGATGTATGAAAGCGTCAAATATTTTAAAGATATTTTGCAGGGCGGCATGGTCACAATTAGAACAGACCACAAACCCCTTACTCACGCGCTCAATCAACGATTGGACAAAGCCTCACCACGACAGGCACGACAACTCGATCTAATCGCACAGTTTACAAACAAAATCATATACATCGCAGGAGAAGAAAATGTCGCTCCTGACACATTGTCACGCATCAACTCTGTACAATTACCTATCATAACCACGACAGAAGAGCTTTCCACAGAACAAGCAAGAGACGATGAGCTACAACAGCTTTTGGAAAACGGATCAGCTTTGGATTTAAAGGAATTCACCTTACCTGGCTCAAATATACCACTGTACTGCGATTGTTCAAGAGGAGCAATTCGACCATACGTACCAGCAAGCCTAAGAAAACAAATTTTCGACACCGTTCACGGGATGGCACACCCCAGCGGCAGAGCCACTAAGAAGCAGATTAATCAAAAATTCGTTTGGCCAGGGATCAACAAAGACGTCACTCATTGGGCGCGCACTTGCTTACAATGCCAACGCAGTAAAATCCAACGACACACTAAGAATACTCCAAAAGCAATTCCAATCCCGGATCAGAGATTCCACCATATACACTTAGATCTCATTGGCCCCCTTCCGGAGGTAAGAGGTTATAAGTACTGTCTCACAATCATTGATCGTTTCTCCAGATGGCCAGAAGCGATTCCACTTCCCAACATGAACGCACAAACTGTGGCCGCAGCATTTCTCGACGGTTGGGTGGCACGTTTCGGCACGCCCGCCATCATTACCACTGACCAAGGTAAACAATTCGAGGCCAG
>NW_017300170.1:51583-51903 GCF_001594075.2 Trachymyrmex cornetzi | reverse complement strand
TTATTGGATGAAGACCCAACTCAAACTCAACGGCAATTAGCAGAAGCATTACATGTATCACAAGAAACAATCAGCAGACGTTTACGAGCAATGGGAAAAATCAATAAACTCGGTAAATGGGTCCCACACAATTTAAATGAACGTCAAATGGAAAATCGCAAAGTCACTTGTGAAATGCTGCTTCAACGCTACGAAAGGAAATCATTTTTGCATCGAATTGTGACGGATGACGAAAAATGGATTTATTTTGAAAACCCGAAGCGGAAAAAATCGTGGCTTTCACCTGGCGAAGCCGGTCCATCAACACCAAGGCCAAATCG
>NW_017300170.1:38614-51192 GCF_001594075.2 Trachymyrmex cornetzi | reverse complement strand
CGCAAAAGACAAGCAGTTTTTCTGGCATGGTATTCATAAATTACCTGAAAGATGGGCGAAATGTGTAGAAGCCGATGGCCAATATTTTGAATAAAAAAAAAATTAATTTCCCTTGAAAATTACGTGTTTTTTTTTTACCAAAAAACCGAAAAGAACTTATGCATACATATACTGGTAATACATATCAACGGCCGGGAGGTCGTTACATCTACAGAGAGACTAAAACCCGCTTTTCTACCCGCTCCAGAGAGAACAGTTACATCACCACACGAGGAAGCAACACAGAGCGCAGCAATATCATCTAATACTCCAAAAGTTTGTAATAAACCTAAAAAGAAAATACATTTCGCGCCTACTCACACATAGTCACTCAGGGGGGAGTATATGTAGGGACACACTCTACATTCTCTCATTCGCTCATTGATACTCACGCGCTGCGTGCAGATGGCGCGCTATAGCGCACAAGATTGACTACAGACTTTCCCTTACACAATACATAGATACTTACGGACTTCTCATCTCTTTGTGTTTTTGAATACGGCTACTTTGTAACGTTCTCGTGATTAAATAATAAATATTCTTTAGTACATCCGCCTGCCAGTTATTTCCATCCGATTCTCTACATTATATGTACCACAGCTACAAAACGTATATCTATCTCACTTTAAGTTCCAAAAGTGTACACTAGTTCAGCCACAAAAAACAGACCTAAGCATCGCAGATATAGGCACTCGACGTTCATTCCGGTTGTCTTTTTTATTATTGTACAATAACATTTATACTTTAGCAATGATTTTCGCTATAACATAGGAGCATTATTTCATATTAGGAATACTGGTATCTCATATTACGATTTCCACGCCTTATGGTTTTACGATCATCAAATCTAACTTCTGTAATTAAACAATTCAACATGTTCCATATTTTTCTATTAGTACAACTTTACTCTATCACTACATGAAGAATTTATTGCCAAATATTTATTTATTAAATAATAAACAAGGTTTAAATGCTCATCTCAATGAAACTTGAAGACATCCAAATTCTAAAATCTTGTTTTACAATGACTACAGGCATGACCTAATAATGTATTTTCTACTAAATAGTTTTCAATCCAAGAGCAACAAATTTATGGTGGAACCAATAATAGCTAACGTTTATTAGTTTCGCAGAAATGCCGCTATCTCATATTAAGCGCCTATCTCATAATAGGGGGCTTTCCTCTATGTATTACTATATACAAATCCGAGTATATATAAATCCGAGTTCCCCTACATCGAGAATTTAAATGTCAGAATTAAACAAAAACAAAAAAAAAGAAAGAACAGGAAAATGAAAAAGAAGGGAAATATTGAAAATGTCGAATTAGAGAATATGGAAACTAATTTATCAAAAAACTTTAAGAATATAATTAATTATTCCGAAAATAAGGACGCTCACCACGGTTACAAAGCACCAAATCGTAAACATTACCATGGATAATTCAAAAATCGGTTCCTGATATGTTGGCCAGTTGGTATCAGACACAGTGAGTCACTTTTTAGTTATTAGCTAGTATTTTTCGAGATAACAAATGGAAAAATCCATCATTAAAACGTTAGTCAATTCCAAGAAAATGAAAGTTGTAAAATGATCAGAAATCTCACCAGAAGGACTCATTACTGTGTACGAACGACACCGGCTGACAAGATGTGACAACAATTCGAGCTTTTATAATTTATCTATAATCGGGAGGTAGGCCTTCGAAAGCTCCTCTATATCCGTCTGCAGGTTGAGTCCATGCGTTTCTCTCCTGATGAATATCATCTCCGAAATCAATCTTTCTGTAGTGAGGTTCCTCGTCCATTTTTTTATTGCAACGTTGTCCTAGTCAAAATCATGTCCCTCTTGCAACCGATGTTCCGTTATAACGTTGCGAACAGACGTGTTCCATCGGATGTGGTTCTTATGTTCTGTGATTCTTGACTTCAGTTGTCTACACGTCTGTCCCACATAACTTGCGTCGCAACTCTTACACGAAATCTTATAAACAACCTTCGACTTCTTATCACGCGGTAAAGGGTCCTTATGCACCCTAATAAATTCTCCCAATTTATTAACGCTATAAAACAATACCCTCACATGCTCATTATTCAATCTATTAAACTTCTCAGTAATACCATGAACGAAAGGGACCACGAAGGCCGCACTATATCAACGCTATTATCACTAACAACACTTTTACTATTACTAGTCATAATAATGCTCTTCAAACGATTGTTAATATTCTCAAATATAAGACTCAAAGGATAATCATTCTCTAACAATATTTTAATTACGAAACACAAATTATCAAAGTAGAATTTAGGATAAATAGTAGGGAACAAGAAGCTAAATTATTTTGAAAGAAAAACCACCCTATCAACTAATCCCGCGATTGTATCTATTTTTTTAGAAACCGGGTGCTGTGACCAAAAGTTCAAATATCTATCCGAAAAGGTTGGTTTGTGGTACCAATCGAACTCTATCAACTCATTATCCTTAATCACTGTAACATCCAAAAAATTCGATCTATTACCCCCCATTTCCATAGTGAAACTAGTATGCTGAGAATTAAAGACATCAAGAATGGAACTAACCGAAGAAACCGGTGCTGCCATGATTGTATCATTAATATACCTATAGTAAAAGGGCAATGGAAACTGAATCAAAGATAAAGATCTATTCTCCAACTTACGCATAACT
Organism: Trachymyrmex cornetzi; assembly: GCF_001594075.2. Lineage (NCBI taxonomy): Eukaryota > Metazoa > Arthropoda > Insecta > Hymenoptera > Formicidae > Trachymyrmex > Trachymyrmex cornetzi. The sequence continues at coordinate 48,468 of NW_017300170.1, read as the reverse complement.
AAATCCGCGATGACGGGAGACAATGGGGAGCTCATAGGAGTACCGTAATTCTGCTTATAAATAACACTATCAAAAACAAAGAAAGTAGAATGTAAAATAAAATGAACCGCTTTGATGAATTCCCCCTTCGGTAAACAACAATCTCTAGAAATAAATCGTCAATGGTCTTGGATACAGTCCATCGCACAGTCAATGGGAACGTTAGTGAAGAGGTTAACACCATCCAGTGACATTAACTGAAATTCATCACTCAACCGCCTACCATCAAGTTCCTTAACAAGTTTAAAACTATTATTGATATGACTATCTGTCTTAGGAATTGTTTTAATGATAATCCTGCCTGCATTATACGTAACAGAAACGTGCTATTTTGGTCGCAAAGTCGCAGAAAATATGTATCGTCTCTTGCACATCGCAACAACGTGCATAGACATGCTATTTTGGTGGAAAAATCGCAAAAAATATGTAACGTTTTTTGCACGTCGCATAGACGTGCATAGAGAATATAATGTATAGTTGGCAAAATTCATTCTCGAAGAATCTATGACGGTGTTTAGCGTGGATAAATCATAGACTTATAAGATAGACGGAGCATTCATATGAAAGAAGCTGAAGACGCGATAGAAAGAGAGAGAAATAGTCGAGGAATAGCTCTCTTCTTTTCTAGTAGTGAATTGATTGGTCGACGCGGCAAGTCGGGGAGGAGTCGAGAGCAACGAAGATAGATGTCCGAGAGAAAGTTGACTGACAATGATAGCGAAAGTTTTGGCGGATAATAGCGGATTATTGTGCATCAATTTTAGTTTATTTACAAATTGAAAGTTGAAAATTTAATAATAATGGTACGATCTTGCTGCATTTGCAAATTAGAACATGGTGTTCGAAAAGATGTTTCTTTCCATCGGTAAACAATTTCATTACAGTAAAACGTAACATTTGTATAGATTAGGTGTATTTTAAGTAAAGTAAATAACATTAATTTCTCATTTTTTTGCAATTGATTGAGAATATTTCGTTTCTCGCATGATGTACATAATACATCATTTATCCTTGTTGTTCACTGAATATCAAACAAGGATAAATGATGCATTACGCACATCATGCGAGACACGGAATGTACCTAAATTAACAACAGACAACTTTTTTTATTAATAAATATATTTTAATATATTTATTCAAAAAAGATGTATGTTAATATTTTAGTGTTCCTGAAAAAGACGAATTAAGAGATAAGTGGATCAGTGTTATTGGATATAAAATCATTAAAAGTAGTGCTGTTTGCAGTGATCATTTCACAGACACTGACTTTCAATATAAATTTATAAAAGATATGCCAAAAAGATATTTAATACCTAATGCTGTTCCCAGTTTACTTCTTCCAATACAGTAGAAAACGACACTTACAATTAGTGAATCATCACAGGATATTAAGCAAGCAGTTGATTATAATAGGTAAATATATAAATATACAATTGACTTATTATGTATTTATACTATTTCTTATAATTGCAATAATATATAATAATTTGCAGTAATACCAGTGATACATTATCTACATTAAATATTAATTTAAAATAATCTGCTGTTTCAAATCCGATAGCATTTAATAAAGATAATTCGTTATTGAAAAGGTAAAATTAATATTGTTTGCAAATCAAATTTATTCATTAATTTGTAATTATGCATTTTAAATATAATTCCATAGGAAAAATGAGGAACCTAACAATCCTGCGAAGCGTTTCTACAATCCCCGGTATATCGGAGATCTCTGCCGTGCAGATTTTACTTCCCAAGAAAGTTGGGAAATATTCGAAAATTTTCTTTTGTTAAATAAGACTAAATTGAAGACGCTAAATCAAAAAGTAGCACGACAAAATAGTAAAATACAAAATATGAAGGATTTATTGAAAAACTTAGAAGAAAACAAGTTTGTGTCTGAAGAAGTAGTAAATGCCTTACAAGTAAGTGTGTATGGTAAACAAGTGTGTTACATTTTGTTTGATGGAGTTTATATGTACATTAATATGTACAGGGTGTTACAGATACATACTAGGCAGTACGACGGGTTGCACGGCAATTTTGCATAGGTTAAGCGTCTACCCCCGGGCGCCTACCCATGCAAAATTTGCCGCGCAACCCGTTGTACCGCCTAGTATGTATCTGTAACACCCTGTACAGTTATAGTTCAGGATATCATAAGTCACCACGCTAAATTCTTTTGCATTTTGAAAGACTGATATTTTTAAGACTATAGACTACTAAAAATGCTAAAATTTATATTTCTTAAGCAATTAAATGTAGATTTTGATAGTATTTATACTAGCGTTGAAATGTGTGCAAATTGTATTCTAAAAAATTCTACGATCAATTTTGATGTAAGGTTCTCAAGAATATCCACTTCAAATAACTTCTATTATACAATTACGTTACAAATAAATATATAAATAAATAAATAATTTATATATTTGTATATTCTTTGAATTTCATTGCTGCATGTACTTCCAATTAATCGCTTGTGTCCTTTTTCTGTTTTATTTGTTATTAGGATTCTTCAAGCCCCTTTTTAACTGATCTTCTAGACAATCTTATCTCCAAATTTGAAGGAAAACGAAACCATTTTCCTGTAGCTCTAAAAGAATTTTCCTGTACTTTACTATTTTACTCTGCATCTGCTTACGAATACGTTCGTAGTAAATTTATCAATTGCTTGCCTCATCCAAAGAGTATTAGAAGCTTGCAGGTTCTAGACAGCATTAACAAGTACATCAGCGAAAATGCAGCGAATGAAAAAAAATTGCAATTCGGTCTTCAGGTCGATGAAATGTCAATTAAGAATCACGTAGACTGGGACGGTAAAAAATTTCGTGGATACGTAGACCTTGGATTGGATAAAGAAGAATCAGATAGAGCGACCTATGCCTTGGTATTTATGCTTGTTGCTCTTAATGGACATTTTAAAACACCAATTGCGTATTATTTAATACGGAGCCTGACAGGTACAGAGAGAGCAAATATCGTTAATCAAATTCTACAAATTCTCTCAGATTATGAAATTAATGATATTAGAAGCATTACTTTTGATGGGGCGTCAACTAATTTGAATATGATAGAAAGTCTTGGAGCAGAAATAAGAGATATTGACATGGAACCATCATTTAACCATCCCGTCACTGAAGAACCAATTTTTGCTGTTCCTGATGCATGCCACATGTTAAAGTTAGTAAGAAATGTGTTAGATAAATTTGATCTGATTGATGGCGATGGTAATCGAATTCAATGGGACTTTTTAGTAAAACTCATCGAGTATCAAGAAAAAGAAGGTATTCATCTAGGAACAAAAATTACAAGAAGGCATATCAATTTTCATAACGAAAAGATGAAGGTTAAACTCGCTGCTCAAGTTTTTAGCACTCGAGTAGCTGATGCATTAATCTTTTTGGAGCAAGGTTTAAACGTGTCAGAATTTGCAGGCGCAAATGCAACAGCTATATTTTGCAGAAACGTTAATAATATTTTTGATTTTCTGAACTCGAAACAAAAATTCGGCAAAAATGAGTTTCAAAAGTGCATTTCAGCAGAAAATATAAAGGAATTGGAGACAAAAATCAACGTCTTTATAAATTACATAAAATCCTTAAAAATTTGTGATAAATCTACAGGAACCATGTTAGTTTTAAAGCACAGAAAAAAAAAGGTTTTTGGGGATTCATCGTTGCCATGAAAAGTGAACTCAAACTTGCAACATTTCTTTTAAATGAAAAATTTATATCATACTTATTGACGTATAAATTGTCTCAGGACCACTTAGAAACATTTTTTTCTTGTATAAGAAGGATGGGTGGATTCAACAATAATCCAACTTGCAGGCAATTTAAAACGGCTTACAAAAAATTGATTATTCACGTTAATTGTCTTATATCTGAAGGTTCGAATTGCACAGTCCAAGATGAAACAAAAATTCTGCAATCAGATACGACTACAAACATGGCTTTAAATGTCAATAAAACAGAAAAAGACTCAGAAAAAGACTCAAAAATGTCGCAGTCTCTTTTTACCTCATATGATCATGATTATGAAACTTCGAACAGTTGCAGGTCATGGAATGAATATACCTCAGAAGTTGTGTCTTATATAGCTGGTGCTGTAGTAAGAAGCATTCGAAAAAAGATTTCTTGCCAAATTTGCCGTGAAAGTTTGGAAACTAATAAATCAACATCAGTTTTATGCAAAATAAAAAATAGAGGAGGATTATTATTCCCAAGCAGCGATGTCATAAAAATTTGCAAAACAGCTGAAAGAGTTTTACGAATTACGAACAATATTTTTACCACGAAAAATGTTTTAACGAAGCTTAAGAACGAAGAAATTGCTTCTTATGGACGATTTATTTACAAATTTAGATTTCGAAATGTCAACATTATCAAATCATCGATCTATTTTGATTGATACAATTTTAAACTGTGGCGTCAAATATCGCCACGACAAGTAATTTAAAGGCGTAGCATTGAAAGTAAGGCACGCCGAGAACAATATTGACTGTGCACACAAACGCACAGGCGAAGCGAATCAGCTGAGGCATTTAAATGCCTCTGTCGAGTAAGCGATTAGCCGTGATATATTAAATTGTATCAGATAGCGAAAATTCAGGAAAACAGTTAGATTATAAATCATTTAAAAATAACGTTAAAATCAGAAATAATAACAGCGTCGGAAAGACAAGAGAATAAACAAAAAACATGTAGAACAATAGAAATAAAAGACTTCTAGAAGATTCGAGAAAAATAAGTCAGGGGGTCATGCGAGACTCCGGCGCGAGAGAACAAGGAACTCTGCTGTGAAACTTTGGAGAGATCGGACGTGTAGATGAATAGTCTGAATTAAATTAAACAAAGAGTCTATCATAATTGTGCCGTTCGATATTCTTATACTTACTCATTTCCGACTATCGCCGGGCCTTCCGCATATAATTACCTACCGACTTCCTTCTCGACGATACACGCTATTCTAAGAAATTATATTTAGCCAATTAACAACTAAAAGAGCCATAAAATACCAAAAAACCAATATTTTAAAGTGAGGCTGCATCATGAAAGTCGATCTGAACAGAATTCGATAAAGCGGATCAGAACACACTATTGTCGCCTTGCTATATTCCAAAATCAATAAATATCTAAAAATGCATAATTCATGGCAATATTGTGATATTAGAATTCCTATTTTTGAAAAGATATATACACGAAAAACTAAGGAAATATTATAGTATACGTTACATATCGTATAGTATTTTCTTTATTTTCCTATACGGTTCTTTTCAAGAATAGGGGCCCAGTTGCTGTGATAATATAAAATATTATGTGATATTATTTTATAAATAAAATGCTTTATTATTATTATTATGCATCAAAATTTGTATATTGAGCAATGCGTTTATGATTTTTAATCAAAAAGAATATTTTTTTTTAATATAAAGAATTTGAAAATTACGAACTCTCACAGGCTGTAGAAATTAGTGTTTTTTTCATAAGTCTGTTTTACATAATATGAATGAAAATTCAACTTCAGTTTTAATATATCTATATCTCTTTAATACCTCTATTATACGTACCTTATTATTTTTATATAAAAATTTTATACATATACAAATTTTATTAAAATTTATTACATATTTTTAAGTGTGTATGTATATAAATAAGCGTGTATGTATAATAATTAAATGATTATTTTTATTATGAATCTTTATTTTCTCACAAGACAGTAAAAATTGTACACATCCCTATAGATCATTTAATACTTCTATAGAATTTAATTTAACTTACATATTTTCAATAAATTAACCTTCAGCGTAAACTATTGCTGTTGTATCTCTATTGTCGAATAATAATTAAAAAATCTTTGCAAAACTTGATTTTATAACCTCTCATCACACAAACCAAAAGTTGTAACTTTACGCAATAGCTCAAGCTGATTGGTCCCCCACCACTCAGTGTGAAAGAGAGAAACACAACTATGTCTGGAGTAGAGCTGTCCTTCAATGTTGTCTTCAACTTCTCACGTATGAATGCTCCGTCTATCTTATAAGTCTATGGGATAAACATAGGAGTCAGATTGGATTGAGTGTACAAACAACAGTGTATAATTAAAAAGTAAGAAATTGTTTTTTATTCTTTCATAATTATAATTTTTGTGTATAGTTTCTCTACGTATAATATTCTCTTTTTCCGCTATTTTCAAACTGAATAATACTAATCGATAGAAAATTTGTTGAGGATCCTAACCCTATTTGCTACATTAACGGTTTTCAATATTTCGACATCAAAGACTTCATATATGACATGATCATAGATGAAGCCTATTGGATAAAATATCAGGTTAAGCCTAACCATAAGTTGACTTAACCAGATAATGAAAAACGATAATGAAAAATCGGGTCTTAAGTCGCAAATAGGTGCTCAACACGATGCATAAAGTCATAAATATTCGTCACTGTGATGTTGCTGTCATCAAAAATTTGACTGTTATTCACGTGTCAACGACGTGTCTATTACGTTTCGAGAAGTCGCTGCGACGAAACGTGTGACGAGTTGGCACGTCATAGAGACGTGTTTGTCACGTATTGTGCAGGGAGGGAATACTATGAAGAAACACTGTTAACGAATATAAAGGGCTATTTATCGAAGAAACTATTATACGAAAGGGGCAGTCCTGCTTATATATCTTCGGAAGAGCGTAGGCCCTCGGATGTATCCCATCATTACATGATAAACTTCTATATGTGGAATTAGATATATACTTTTTTTCCTTCTAACTGATTAATAAGGCGCGTAAGTCCATTACTATTCTCCTCGTCGAATCCTTTTCAACTACCTTATAAGTATTCACATCCTGAAGCATCTCATTTACCTTGGCAATGTACATCTGTCTATCCAATGCTACCGTCACATTCCCCTTATCCGCGCGAATAAAAATAACCCTATCATTCATATCCCTTAAAAAACCCTAGTATCTTTCGCTAGCTGTGACAAACTCCTACCTACCTCCATGCAATGTAGGGAACAAGAAGCTAAATTATTTAATACAGGAAGTGAGTGGTTCGAGATCGAAATCCACTCATCAATAGGCAATTTATAAATATCACTTTCAATACACTTAATGAGATCGACCGTTAAATTTAATCTATTGTTCAAAGATAAGGCAAAGTTATCTCCCAATTGTAAAAAGCTCTGTATATTAGGACGTATAGAAACGGTTAACAGATTCACGAACCAGCCATTCTTTTGTGAGGTAAATGAAGGAGAAGGAATCAGTGGAAGAAAGGGCTGAGGATCTACTTGTATTTCTCTAACTGTCTCAACATTTGGATTCTGCATGTTAGGGTACAACGATAATCTAACACTAACACTACCCTCCAATACTTCATCCCTGCCATGATCCGGTTAATAGCGGATTCTGTCTTTTGATAATAACGAATAGGCCTAATATTTTTAATATTATAATTAAATGATACTTCCCTTTGTTTCGACAACAGCCAGCAACACTTCGAATCAATTCTACTCCTTTCGCGCAAGAAGAAAAGGTATGAAGATCTCCCCTGTTTATCAAAAAAGGCGTCGCAAATACGGATAGGAAGGCAACGGGAAATAGCATGTGCAAATCGGAAAAGCTGTACCCGAGTGGAATCTATTTTCCTATAAGTATCATTCAATTCTAACTTCAAGATATTCACAACATATTGATGTCTAATATATTCAAATTTTTTAACTGAACTGTTCCCAAAAAATTCCAAATTAAACCTATGCAGCCGATGCAAGTGATGTGAGAGAATATTGTTTGCGATACAGTATCTTATGAATCTAGCGTGTAAAAGACTTTTAGTTAAACAAATACGTAACTTAATCCATGACTTTAGTAATCTAACTTTTTCCGGTCCAAAAACGAACAAATAAATTGAAAAAAAGAAGAATATTGAGGTGGACGCATATTTATAGCCTGCGTATAATAAATCTGTATAACAAATCAAACTAACCAAGATTCCTTATAAATCAAAAAATTGGAAAGAATAAGTGCGCTAGGAGTCAGGCGCAGAAGACGTCGCGCAAATAATACACCTATGAATATATACAGGGTGTCCCAAAAAGGTCGGGACACCTAAATATCTCGGGAAATATAAGTTTTACAGAAAAGTGTTTCAGACAAAAATATGGTTTAAAAATATCTATTTACTGATCCTATCAGTTTGAACTTGGGTTGCGTAGCCAAGGTCAGGTCAAGATTACATTGATTTTCTTAAATGAAACACTATTTTTGATTCAAGAATCTAATAGCTGATGTTGAGAGCTTTCCAAAACGCTATAAAGAAATATTTTTTCATGAAGTACTTTTTAAGTTATAATGCTTCAAAGTTACAGCATCGCCGGCACTAGCATTACCCAAGATATGTAATACCACGCAGAGGTTGCCCAGGCAGATTGACATGTCTTTTGTGCTCGGAGAAAGATTGGAGAATAATGCAGCCAATGAAGGTAAGGTCGGTCTGTGATTCGGCCAGTCAAAACAAGATATGAGCATAAACCAGCCAGTCAAGGCAAGATATGAGCATAAACCAGCCAGTCAAGACAAGATATGAGCATGAATCAGTCAGTCAAGGCAAGTTTTAGACATGAACCAGCCAGTCAAGGCAAGATATGAGCATGAACCAACCAATCAAGGCAAGATATGACCATGATCCAGCCAGTCAAGGCAAGTTTTAGACATGATCCAGCCAGTCAAGGCGAGATCGGCCAGTGGTGCGGCCAGTCAAGGTAATTATATTAAATGCTCGAATTGTGCACCATTTACTGTTTGACAATAAGCTATTCGATCATGAAAACTGCATATGGCGTTTCTGAGGATTTCTGGAGTAATGAGTGCAGCTTCTTCAATAATCTTTTGACGAAGTTTCTCTAAATTCCTTGATTTTGTTGCATACACTTTGCCTTTCAGGTAGCCCCACAAGAAGTAATCAAGCGGTGACAAATCAGGTGAACATGGTGATCACTCTATCTGTCCTATCCTTCCAATCCATCGGTTGAAAAATTCCGTGTCTAAGAAGTTTCGTACACCTTTACCATAATGCGGTCCAGCACCGTCTTGCTGAGACCATGTATGAGCAAAGTTATCTCCCACAATCCGTCTGATTGCTGGAACTATTTCATTCCTCAGCCAATTCAACAACCAATTTTATGAACAAACTTCAGGAGCGGCTCTCCTATTTCTCCTGTAATTGCCAACATCTTCATTGAGCATTTTGAGAAAGAGGCCCTCAGAAAAACACCCAAAAAACCAGAAGTTTGGTTCTGTTATGTAGATGACACATTCGTGGTATGGAGACACGGCAGAGCTGAACTACGTAAATTCTTTGTTTCCCTCAACAAACAACATCCAAATATCCACTTCACTATAGACATAGAGGAAAACGGAAAACTCCCTTTCCTAGACGTTCTTGTCTCTAAGAGAGCTGACGGTACCTTAGGCCATCAAGTGTACAGACAACCAACACACACACAGACAGATATCTACATGCCGAGTCGCACCACCACAAAACCAGCACAAAAACAGTCAGCAAACAACTCACTAGTACATAGAGCTTTCACCATCTCTGACAAAGAACATCTACAGACAGAACTCAACCACCTCAAACTGGTCTTATAGAAAAACGGACACGACAAAAAAGACATAACCAAAATAATCAATAAACATGCAAACAAGACAACGGTCTTTGACACACCATCAGACGAAAGAATCCTAACCATCCTCCCATATGTCAAAGGAACAACAGATCGGATTGGCAGGATATTAAACAAACACAATATCCGAAC
>NW_017300170.1:18303-38178 GCF_001594075.2 Trachymyrmex cornetzi | reverse complement strand
CCCACCACACCAACAAGCAGCGTAATATAAAAAGGAACGGCCCGGAGGAACAGCTCAGTATCAGGCTGCCCCTCGCCTTGATGAAGTGGACTGCAAGGTTCACGAAACGTTGGCATCTTAAGAATGGATCTGGACACGGAGGAAACCCGCGAAACGCATAATCTTTATTTTGGGTAATGCTAATGCCGGCGATACTATAACTTTGAAGCATTATAACTTGAAAAGTATTATACTTCATAAAAAAATATTTCGTTATAGCGTTTTGGTCGAAAGCTCTCGACATCAGCTATTAGATTCTTGAATCAAAAATAGGGTGTTCCATTTAAGAAAATCAATATAACCTTGACCTGACCTTGGCTACGCAACCCAAGGTCAAACTGATAGGATCATTAAATAGATATTTTTAAACCATATAACTTTTGTCTGAAATACTTTTCTGTAAAACTTATATTTCTCTAGATATTTGGGTGTCCCGACCTTTTTGGGACACCCTGTATATTAGAAGAGTTTCGAGGAAAGCGGTTTTGATCATGTTGGTTTTTTTCTAGGTGGAGATGCTACAAGCCCAGTCGACACAGTTATGTGTTCACTATAGAATAACTACAAATTTCAATATTACATTTTATATAACCTGAAAGTTGCTACAATGTTGTACTTATATTAAAATTTCGCCCTTTCTCAAAAGTATATTTAGACGGTGGTATATTTATGTTAGAAATGAATGACCTCAGAACATATTTGCTATATATATATTATATATCCCAGTAGACACAGTTATGTAACTCATTGTACAACTGCTATAAATTCACAGTATCACCTTATATATAACCCGAAAGTTGCTACAATGTTGTATTTATATTAAAATTTCGCTTTGTCAAATGTAGCTTTTTCATTGTAGTGATGATGGTATATTTATATCGTTGCAGATAAACAGACATTTATCAACCATATGTGAATCCAAATTTTGTTCCAAATATCTTTTCGTAAATTCCATAATATTTTGATATATTTTGACATTTTTATATCACAATTATAAAACGATGGGGGTGGCGGTGTTTAAATTATTCCGCAACATTTTAGATATTATTCATACAAAGATTTAATGTCAACAATTAATGCTAAGTTAAGTTCTATTTTATATCACAATTATAAAACGATGGGGGTGACGGTGGGTAAATTTTATGATGATATCCTTTGTATGTATGATCATATACAAACTTACCTTTTTAAAAAAAGGTAAAAAAAGCGCTAAGCGTGTGTGCTTCTCGTAAAGAATCACCATTTGGGCTAGTTTCACCAACGCCAATTACTTAATCGGCCGTGAAACTGATGACTAATCACGTTTGCTGTTTAGTAGAACTAATGATATCTATCATTTGTATAAAAGATTTGATATCAACTGGCGCCAAGTTAAATTTTATCATTTTATTCCTCCTAAAGAAAAAATAATAGTAACTTTAATTTTTTTCTTAATTTATTTAATTGTAATGATATGTGTTATTCGTATAAAAGATTTGATATCAACAAAATTGGCACCAAGCTAAATTCATCAAAATTTTATCAAAATTTTATGTATTATTCGTAAAAAAGATTTGATATCAACAATTGGCGCCAAGTTAAATTCCATGTAATTCGAATACCAAATTAAATAAATAATATTAACTTTAATGATATGTATCATTCTTATAAAAGATTTGATATCAAGAACTGGCGCCAAGTTAAATCCCACTTCTTTATACCATGCCAAATTAAATAAATAATGAATATTAATCTAATGGTATGTATTATTTGTACGAACGATTTGATATCAACAACCGTGGCACCAAGTTAAATTCTACTCAAAATGAAAAGTAAAATTCAAGTGATATTATCTTTATTATTTACTTAATCCAAATGGTACTATCTTTAATTTTTATGCAATGAAACCTAAGTATACGTATATGGACACTACCGCACACTAAATTGACAAATAAGTTTAAAATATATAAAATAACTATGAAAGTAACTATAAAATTAGTTACTAGTTACTTAAAAGATATAACTAAGTTAAGTTATAATTACAGATGGAAAGAAAGTAACGAAGTTAAGTTACAGTTACTGAAAAAAAGGAACTCTAACTGTAACTTCATTACAAGTAACGAATTACTTCCCATTCCTGGATATGACATATGTTTATTAGGAAGTTTGGAATCGAAATTCTTTGCTAAATAAACTTTAAGAAGACTAACTGCAGTATTGTGCAGTGATATATTCTCTTGTTTTATTCGCATTTTAGGCAGTCACATATTTACATAGATACCATGAACAGTAATGCTTACGTACAGTTCTAAGTGTGGAGCCATTTTACATACCTACATCGTGATATATACAAAAATGTACGTATCGGAACTCATCTCCATTTCAAGAATTGTTGTTATCATGTGGATTATAACCACAAAATGATTATTTCTCAATATCGCATTGATCAGTAGCATGCCGGAATCGTGTTGTTATAAGAGAAGGTAAGTATCGATTAAATACTTACTAAAATGTGACATAGTAGTATACATGACACGCCGATGGCAGTTACATATCATTGCACTTACTAGCTGCAATCATTGTAGGATGTATTAAAAACCGTATATCTTCCTTCAGCTAAAAGAGTGCATGGCTGAGGGAAGTATCTCGACTTTCGATGTTTCCGGTATATTCATATTTTTTCTTTTAGTCTCTCAACATATAAAGTATTTATATGCGCGCATCTCATAAGTAAACCTACGGAGGTGTCACTCACCGATTTTAATGAAACTTTGCATATTTGTAGAAATTTGAAAAATATTTGACACGTATTTTCTTTTATCTGCAATGGTCCACTCTGAAGGGTGAAAACTATCCCTTAAAGGTAAGGGATATATTTAACATATTAGGTGAATTAAGTTGAAAGTTTTAAAAAGTAAAATGTGTTAGGAAGTTTTTGGAGTCTCTGAAACTGAATCTTACGTCAAAAGTATGAAATTCAAAATGGCCGATCCAATATGTCGTCCAGATACTTATTTCGTATAATATGAAATAAAAAAAAGTTAAAAATTTTAAAAAGTAAAATGGGTTAAGGGGTTTTTGGGGTCGCTGAATCTTATGTCAAAAATATGAAATTTAAAGTTTTTTCTCTACGTGCTACGTGCAATCATGAGTAGACGCGGCGGGTGTACACAAACGTTTTTCGTTTTCACTGACGCATACGTACACTGTAGATAGGAGCAGTCTGATGTTTACGTTTTTTCAACAGAGTTGAAAAAAAATTGTACCCCGAAAGGTGAGAGGCAAGGGGATTCACTGTAAAAAAGCACCTTGAAAGGTAAGGACCTTGTGTCAATACATTTTTTGCAAAAATTATAAATTTTAATGTATATAGCTGCCATATTGAGACTGCCATTTTGAATTTTATATCTTTAATACTATATTTAAAATCATCGACCCAAAAATCGGAAATTTTAATTCTGTGATGACAAAATTTCTTAAAATTTACTCATTTTGATAAAAACTAATAAAAACTTTAATGTATATGGACGCCATATTGGGTCCGCCATTTTAAATTTCATACTTTTGACATAAGATTCAGTTTCAGCAAACCCAAAAGCCCTCTAACACATTTTACTTTTTAAAATTTTCAACTTATTTCACCTAATATGTTAAATCTATCCCTTACCTTTAAGGGGTAGTTTTCACCCTTCAGAGTGGACCATTGCAGATAAAAAAAAATACGTGTCAAATATTTTTCAAAGTTCTACAAATATGCAAAGTTTCATTAAAATCGGTGAGTGACACCTCCGTAGGTTTACTTGTCAGTAATTTATGATAGTTCATAATATTATACCTTTTATCTCCTTGTCTTTAGTACTCTAATTTTACTTAAATTTCATTTACGTTTCAGCTTGTTTTGGCAAACCACTTTAACTGTGTCGAGGCAAATTCGTTGATAGCGAAAATCTGTTCACAATCTTATCAAATCATATACTGACACATAACTTCACATAGGCGCTGCGCGCCGTAGGTATGAAACGCAACGAAATGCATTCGCACATTTATATTATATAACAATCTGCCACATTTCCGTATTTACTATACAATAATCGTAGGAGTTGAAGAGATTTGTATATATATATTTTTAAATAAATTAAAAAAAATATTTCCGCTGATGTCTCCTATGAAGAATTTCGGCAGCGCCTATGATGTAATTAAAAGTTTAACACGATTAATCATGTATATAAGAGAGGGCCAAGTCTACATTACACGTACAATCAATATCCGCGAGAAAGGTTCTTATTGAAAACATCGAATTCTATGATGAGTTCTATGAGTGAATCCGCGACAAATGAATATTCGTAACTATTTGATAATATCTATAGATAGCGAGAGAAGTGATCAGAGGTACATAAGTAAAGTTGGGCCCTTTAACTGATAACTGAATGGTCATGTTCACGAACTTTCGCCAGAGATTATTAACAAAATATTATGTTACAATACTTATATATTTTTTTTATTGCTTATTGGATATCTATATTGGCTTAAGATCGCCTGACGAGACGCGTATAGGCGCGCAATAATTCATTGATAACTTATGTTCTTAAATAACTTTATATTTTACATTCGTAATAATTTATATTGAAATTTATAAACATAAAGAAGTAATGGAAAGATAACATCAATAAAGATATGTTCAAGGACAGAGTGTAAATATAATTCTTTCCTGTTTATAAAACGGAATGTCAAATGATTCTTTAATACATGACAAAACTTTTTACATTAATGTTCAAGAATAATGATTTGAAGAGCGTTTCAGTCTTAACAGGATGATTTTCTTTTGTTTCAGAAATAAACGTATAGTTGTATTTAATCGCGGCAGGCAATAAATGTAAGAAAATAAGCGTCAAGAAGAAATGTTTCTAATGTGAAAAAATGCTTTGCGACACAAATAACGTATATTTTCCACGTTTGGGACTTAGCGTTTCATTAAAATTTGAATACCTTTCTGTTTAAAGCCATTTTCCGTGCGACTCAAAGCACCAACATTGACGACATTTAATATCGTATCGATATCAACTATATGTCGTAACAACGATCTTCTCAGAACATATAGTACTTACTACTTTGTAATCGAGAATGGTTCGAAATGGACCGAAATGAATTCAAATTTTCAGAAATACGCATTCGCGAATTCTTCAAATCCGGTTAAAATGAATCCTTTTCAATCCGGAATGCATTTTTATTCATTTATAGGAAGAGTGAAGCATGAAGTACATTTCTATGCCTTTCAATTTAAAAATAACATCATGCTTTTTTTCTGTAAATGCTGCTCAATTCAAAGTTCTGAATAGGAAATGCAGTTTTTCAGTCTAACTGAATCTAATTGAATCTAATTGAATCCAATTAAATAAAAAAAAGTTTTCGCTGTTTAAAATACGTATTCGGATAGATAAAATTTCAATCCATTTTAATCCATTCTCGTTTACTGGATAATAAATTTCTATTCCCCTTTCTCCCATTAAGTGCTACAACAATATAACGCTCTTAACTTTTTGTGGACGAATGTCGGATTTCAATTTTCCTTCCTTTTTTGTTTTTTTAATTAGGAGAGCAACATGAGGTTTGACGAGCAATTTACAGGAATATATCGCGCCAAACTACACGTGACATAAGTTAGAAAATTATGATTTAATTAATTTAGAAATTGTGTTAAGGTTGGCGGGTTTCTCTTTGTTTACACAAGGAACATTCAAGGCGAGGTGGTAAACCGGCTCTCGCGACGACACGATGAGAAAACTATTACAGCGAAGTAGTTTTGGTCAACTTTTTTGGATACTTGTATTTTAATCTATAAATCGGACATTGTGCAATTTTATTCCACAGTGAGCCGCTTCTTCCGCGTGCGTTACATAATTTACTAACAACAGGCATCCCGGGTGCATTTATATATGTCACGAAGTAATTATCCGACTAATCACGATTTACATTCTCTGTCTTATGCGCACTTTTCATTATCGTTCATTTTGTCTAATCCTCTCACAATGAGTCATTTATAATCAATATCTCGAATCTAGCGACACGATGCGCAGCACTGTTTCTTATACAGCGGCACCTTACATATGTTCATCGTTTTCACTCTGCTGCACAGTTGCGAGTGGTCCTTGCAATCTTCTACAAATGCTAAAATAAAATAACATTATTAAATACAGTATCTTTTAAGATCGTAATGTGAATATATAACAAATCGAAAATAAAGAACCTATAAAATGGTCAAGCTGAATCTTTATCACTTAAAACTTAAATTATTCCGTGTGTATTTATGTGTGTACTCTCATATCCAATTCTGCGCGCCGAATTTAATTTTCAGTTTTGAAACTCAATTCTAGTAGACTTAGAGCAATAATCTTTTCGTCAAGATCTTCCCAAGATGTATCAAATTATTAAATTGTTAGTCAATTTACTTTGTAATATTATTACAGTAGTTTAGTCGGCTTCGTGTTTCAAAACCGAAAAATCATTCTGGCGTGTAGTTTATAAAAGACTACATATGTAATATATAAATAAAAATTAATACAGGAAAAGCAGTTTTCCCTCAGATTTTCGAAATTAAATAGTAAACAACAAAAAACTCCAAAATCAGGGCGAATGAGAGTCGGCGTGGTAATTAATATATTCTTAATTCTTCAATTCAAAAATAGATTCTTTATTCCAAAAATAGATTTCAGTTCACTTTGGAACCATCTTCAGCAAAACAAATTTAAAATATCAATTCCTTCATGTCAAAGAAAAAATTACCATCAGATTAGCAGATTTCATGTTATAATCTATTCAAAACATTAAAATTATCTTATAAATATTTTTATTGAACAAGTTTCAAATTAACAATAAAACTAGTGACTCACTCCAAAACATAGAAGGAATTCGTCTCAACATTGGATCAACTAATTACAATTAATATTAACTGAAAAGTATCAAGTTAAAAAACGCATGTTGCTCGCAACTCGAACGGAACATGACTAATACACTTAATATAATAGGAAAGACATGTCAGGTCAAATCACGAAAATAAAAAGAAAAAGATAATGTCGATCCATAAACAAAAATTTTTGTATAACCGAAAATATATAACTATTTGATGTCTTTTAGTAATTGTATGTAAGTATGATGTACACCTTCTGTATCTGAGCGTAAATTCAGACTACTTTGTTGCATTAATATATGAAGGCATTCAGATATTAAACGTTTATTTAGAAAACGCTCTAAAATCGCGACATTCTCCCAATCGAAGTCATGATCAAATTCAATACGATGTTCTGTGATCATTGATTGGTTGTTACTATTCCGGTTAATATAATTGCGGTGCTCAGCCAATCTAGTTTTTAGTTTTCTTTTAGTCTGTCCGACGTAAGAAGTATCGCAAGATTTACATGAAATTTTATAAACCACATTTTTTCTTTTGGGAGAATGTCTTTATGTCCCTTGATTAAACTATTTAATTTATTTAAGCTAGTAAAAGCCAATTTAGTATTAAAGGTTTTACTAATTCTTTTAAATTCGTCTGAAATTTTTGAAACTTGAAAGAAGGTTGGTTTGTCAATTTGTCTTCGATTTCTTTTCCTAAAGAAGCACAACGTTTATTGCAGTTGGGGATAATTTTTCCTTGCCCTCTACTAATAACAAATTTTCATTGTTGGAATGCATTAAAGGCATTGAAAGTAATTTAAAGAAGTGTAGCACTGAACAGGTGGCTATGATTAGAGACATTACATTACCCATTCTTAAGAGAAACTGCCATCTTTTTCTGTTGCTAAAAATGAGATTAATACCAGGATTATGCAATTGGTGAAGACCACTAAAGATTTTCTAAAGCGAAATCCTAATATCATCTTAACAAAGGCTGGTAAGGGAAATATCACATTTGCATTAAATAAGAATGATTACAAGTCTAAAGTCTTGCAGATGCTTGAGGACAAAAAAATCTACGTAAAATTAAAGAAAGATCCGATTAATAAATTAACTAACGATGTCCGAGATTTGTTAATGAGATGGAAAAAGAAAAATTTTATTAATGATTTAATGTATAAAAAATTATCTTGTAGCGAAGTCGTTCTCCCGAGAGTGTATGCTTTACCGAAAATACATAAATCGAATTGCCCTTTCAGACTAATAGTGGCATCTATAGATAGTCCGTTATATGCCTTGGTAACTTTCATACATGACGTCATCTCTAAGAATGTACCTAAATAGGTTTACAATATTGACAATAGTTTTCAATTAGTGAAAAGACTTAAAGGGACGCGTTTTGGAATTGAATATGTTTTAATTTCATTGGATGTAGTGTCCTTGTTTACCAATATCCCTATTGAATCTGCTATTGAGAGTATTGACAAGAGATGGAATTTTGTGAGAGATAAAGTTAATACCTCGAAAAATGAGTTTATGTTGGGTGTCCGGTTGGTACTCAATTTAACTTATTTTAGTTTTGATTTTATAAACAAATTTTATAAACAAAATTTTGGTACCCTTATGGGGTTGCCTCTCTCTCCAATATTAGCCGATTTAGTAATGAGGGATTTGAAGGCAAGGGCACTGGAGACCTTGGGTTTTCAACCTTTGTTTTATTTTCGGTTCGTAGATGATATCGTTATGGCAGTTCCAAAAAATTTAGTTGACTTTACACTTGAGACTTTCAATTCGTTACATGACAAATTAAAATTTACTTTAGAATTTGGTGACGACAAAATAATTTTTTGGATATTACTATTATTAATAATAACAATTTAATTGAATTTGACTGGTACCATAAGCCTACGTATTCGGGAAGATATCTTAATTTTTTATCGGCACGCCCACTCTCACAAAAAAGAGGCATAATAACAGGTATAACAGATGGAGCGTTTTTATTATCGGATCCGAAATATCACCAAAAAAATTTGGAACATATTGTTAGTACATTATTAAGAAATGATTATCCTATTGACTTAATTTTTAATACTATTAATGCACGTTTAAAAATTCTCTTTCATAAAGGTATGATACAACAGAAAGAATCAAGTGAAGAAATAAAGAGAGATTATACTTCTTTGTACTACCTTATGTTCCGAAAATTTCAGACGAGTTTAAAAGGATTAGTGAAATCTTTAATACTAAATTAGCTTTTACTAGCTTAAATAAATTAAATAGTTTGATCAAGGGACATAAAGACATACTCTCAAAAGAAAAAAGAAAAAATGTAGTTTATAAAATTTCATGTAAATCTTGCGAAGCCTCTTAAGTGGGACAGACTAAAAGAAAACTAAAATCTAGAATGGCTGAACACCGCAATCATATTAACCGGAATAGTAACAATCAATCAGTGATCACAGAACATCGTATTGAATTTGATCATCACTTCGATTAGGAGAATGTCGCGATTTTAGATGAAGAGCGTTTTCTGAATAAACGTTTAATATATGAATGTCTTCATATATTAATGCAACAAAATAGTCTGAATTTATGCTCAGATACAGAAGGTGTACATCATACTTACATACAATTACTAAAAGACATCAAATAGTTATATATTTTCGGTTATACAAAAATTTTTGTTTATGTATCGACATTATCTTTTTCTTTTCATTTTCGTGATTTGACCTGACATGTCTTTCCGATTATATTAAGTGTATTAGTCATGTTCTGTTCGAGCTGCAAACATGCGTTTTTTAACTTGATACTTTTTAGTGAATATTAATTGTAATTAGTTGATCCAATGTTGAGACGAATTCTTTCTATGTCTTGGGGTGAGTCACTAGTTTTATTGTTAATTTGAAACTTGTTCAATAGAAATATTTATAAGATAATTATAATCTTTCGAATAGATTATAACATCAAATCTGCTAATCTGATGGTGATTTTTTCTTTGATATGAAGGAATTGATATTTTAAATTTGTTTTGCTGAAGATGAATTGAAACGTACTATTTTTGGAATAAAGATTCTATTTTTGGATTGAAGAATTATGATTGCGTATTAATTACCACGCTGACTCTCATTCGCCCTGATTTTGGAGTTTTTTGTTGTTGAATTTGGGAGAGTCCGTAAGAAGATTACATTATTATTGTTTAAATAGTAAAATTTAGGCAAATGAGAATAGAGCGTACGTATTAGAGTGCAGGTATTAAAGCGCAGATATATAGCGTTGCTTCTGGACGTGTCAGATATTTAGAAGAACAATGTGTTAGACTAAGAGGCCACTGTAGTGATTTTGTTACCTATAGCGACAAGTATGGGAAGTGGGTAATCTTTTATTTCATGTAAAACCAGGGTTAGCAGGAAAAATCCAGTGGGTGGAAAAAATCAGGGTAAATTCCGGATTTTACCGGTCCGGAGTTTATTCATTGGAATAATAAACTAGTAAAAACTATAAAACTGCTGCTTTCAAATATAAGAACATGAAAGTGATTCGGTATCGATGGATCTCTCTTCTTTTACTTGATTTATTCATTTCACTCTTCCTGTCTGATTCACTTTTATTTGAATTATCATCATCGTTTTTTTCATACTTACTATACTTTTGAAGATGTTGTTTCAGTCGTGGAGCTTTTCCACTAACTAATGTTCCATAAGCAATACATTTCTGCTTAATAGTGTTGTCAACTGTACAAGATTCAAAGCAAGCCCATACAGGGCTCTTATGTCTTCCTCTTAATGTATTTTTACTCAAAATAATCAAATCTATTTATTTGATTATTTTTAATAGAAAAGATCAGGTTTTTTGCCGGTTTTTTCCGGAAAATACCGGTTTTTATCACTGGCATGGACTTTATCCAAAAAATATGGACTTTTGCCAACCCTGTGTAAAACAATACATATATCTGGATGCACGGAGAGAAATCTCTTTTATTTCATGTAAAACAATACATATATATCTGGATGCACAGAAAGAAATCTGTTACAAAACTTTGGCACCGACAACCGATACTATTAGAGTCCTTATAAGAGAGTCGCGTCAATGTAAAATAAAATGGTATCTAACAGAGACTCTATTAGAGAAGGGCTCTAGACTCTCTACTACATAGAGCGTAGAGTCATGGTGGAAGCATTAATTAATAAAGTGATGAAATTATTTTAGGTGTATCAAAATTATAAATAGGTAAACCTATACATTATTATAAAGGTTTCGAATGAAAAATATATAAAAGATACAGATATTATGTGGTAGGAAAGCGTCGAAAGTGACATTCTAACATTGTCATCAATCATATAATTTTAACGTCTTTTTCGCAGAAAACATGACTAAAACATATTAAAACACGACTAAAACATGATTAAAACATATTGTCAAAAAGGGCGTTTAAAATTACCAGTATATGTATAGTAGTTTAACAATGGCAAGACATTTTATTGTAAAATAAAAGTATTGTTAGATGAAAGTGTTATTTCATTACCGTTTTGTATCATCACTATTTCAGTTCCAAAAGTGTAAAATTAGTTCAGTTATAGAAAACAGATCTACTTCTGTCTATATTTTGTAATTTAACATAAGATTTGTCGCATGCTCTAACACGTTCTAAAATGCTCCTACCATAGCATTTACTCACTTTAACGCGCTTGTTGAAGTGAGTAGGAGCTATAGCAGGAGCACATTAGAGCATGCTGGAGCAGACAAGAATGGATTGAAATGGATTAAAATGGATTCAGATTTTCAGAAATACGGATTCATCAATGTTAAAATAAATCCTTTTCAATCCTGAATGGATTTTTATTCATTTATAGAAATTGCATGAAGCAAATATCTATGCTTTTTCAATCCTGAAAGCATTTTTATTCATTTATAGAAATTGCATAGACCATATTTCTATGCCTTCCAATATAAAGATAATATTAGCATTTTCTGAGCATCGTGAATACTACTCAATTCAGAATTGTAAAAAGAAAGTACACAGTTTTTTAATTCAGTTAAATTAAAAAATAATATCAGCCATTTCTGTGCAACGTGAATACTGCTCAATTCAATATTCTGAATATGTAATGCAGTTTTTCAATCTAATTAAATAAAAGTTTTTATTTAAAAATGGACCATAAATGCTACTTAAATTATTCAAAATTATAAGTTAGAAATTTTTCGTTTTAATCCAACTAACAAGGGAAGTTTCACAACTGTCCCGAACCGATTTGATTCTTCATGAAATATGTTGTAAAACATGAAAATCTAAAGGACGTATTTTTTTATACGTGCGTTTAAACTCATGTTTAAGGGGTGAAACATCCGTTTGAAAAAAACGATATTTTTCTTTCGAACCGAATATCGTCGGGAGTATAAAAGGATAGAAAAAAATTTTTTAAATAAAAGTTGTTAAAAAACGATTTCAATAGTACTTTAAAGTTATGAAAAAAAATTTTTTTTTGTTTAACAAAATACCCCCACCATTCGTAATTTTTTCAAATTTTTTTTTTACCAAATTAAAGATTATTTTTTTACAAATTCAACCATGTGTAATAAAGTTACAATACAACATATCATTTTCGAGAATTAATTATTAACGCTTCCGTATATACGCTATCCATGCTCATATGCGAAAGTAATTATCATCGGAACAATAAAATACATACATCAGCGAATAAGGAAATTGACATGATTGATATTTGTAACAAATTATAAATAATATTAAAAGTTATAATAATTTTAAATATTTCTCCTCCCTTGTAGAAAAGTACTACTGAGCACTAGGAGTATTTAGAGGCACTACTGTACTACAGCACTGCACTACAGCACTACTGTACTACTACACTACTGTAGTAGTGCAGAAGTCTTCAGTAATGCTGAGTAGTGCTAAGAACTTCTATTAGGTGTTAAACTTAATTCCTGCCGTTTTTCGTTTCCAAAATTGATTTGTTTCGAAGGGAAGATGAATGAATATCTTAATCAAAGTAATTTCCTCCATTTTCTACTTTATTACTAATTAATAATACTTTATTAATAATACTTTGATTAAGGTATTTCCCTTCGAAAGAAATCAATTTTGGAGACGAAAAACGGCAGGAATTAAGTTTAACACCTAATATATATCTGTGTTTCGGCAAGATACAAAATGCAGGAAATAAATATGCATCACAGAAACTATAATAACTATTAACAACTTTATTTTTAAAAAAGCACTTTCAGAGACTCTACGAGCACACTCTGATCAAGACTAAGAGTAAGTGATGGATTTCATTTACATATGGCTATTTATAGGGATCCGCGTCATTTTCTCCTTACGGAAAACGAGTCCATCTTGCGGCGATACTGCGTATTATGCCGTTTGCTTGGCAGCGTCTATAGCGTACATATACTCTGCAGAGACAGCGAGCTCCTTCTCACACTAGTCGCTTGTTTCAAGCGACCGAAAATGCTTTCTCGGCAGTCTTGGCCGCTTGGCGGCCCTAGGCATCAATAAGAGGCGGGGGGCATTCTAAATAACATATAATTATGCTTCCCTAGGGCCGGTATTCATAGTCAGATCTTATATTTAAGACCGTCTTAAGTACAGTCTTAAGATGTCATGAACCAATCAGAGGGCCGCATTAGCGCGACTTAAGACATTACTTAAGACGGTCTTAAAATAAGAACCGACTGAATACCGGCCTAGGTCTCGTCCGGATGGATACTATGTAGTAGTGCGTCTGTGCACGCTCTTGACAACAGTATTTTAAAGCCTAGTTAAAATTTCAAAAAAGGGCGCGCCACTCGCTCCGCGCGCCACTCCATAGTGGCAAGCCTGTCGCAGGACGCCTCCGTGGCGTCACTTCATTGTGTTCTGTTCGTTCGTGACAACAACATCGCGTGTGTCCGCGACTTTGTTTAGTATGTCGAAACACAAAAATAAGCCTAAATCCAAACGACACTCGCGAGTTCGCGATAGCCCTTACGATTATCTTTCGGAAGGTGACTCAGAGCTCGCGTATAGTCGCTCGCAAGACCGCGCGCGGTATGCCGATCGACGTTCCCGCTCACATTTCCGCATCGACAAAACGACAGTCATCAAGAGAATCATCAACTAGTCACTCCCGCTGTAATGAAAGGTTCTTCAAGTGTCTCGAGCAAGCTCGCGGGTTCTTTCACTCGCTCGAGCCGGCACACCTCCCACGACCAATCCATAGAGATTACGTCGTCGGTCGAGAAGCACACCTCCCACGACCAACCCACAGATGTTAGGTTGTCGGTCGAGAAGCATACTTCCCGCGACCAACCCATAGAGGTTAGATCGTTGGTCGAGAAGGCATCATAAAAAGCATCAGCGCTATCTGGGGCTTCTCCGCAAACCTTCGCTTTAGACTTCAAGGAACCGACGGTCGCTTGCAGCGACCGGGGCGTCGTACAAGGTACGTCCTCTTGTTGACCCAGCTGCGCGGTGTGTTGAGCGCACGCAATCCCTCCTGTCTATGCTGGCGAAGAGAGGACGTAACCGACGGTTCCTTCGGCCTATATTATTTTCTTGCTCTTTATTAGAGCCTACATCCCCTGAGGACTGAGGAGACGAGCCTTCGCCATCTCGCTCTATTGTTGGTGCGGATCCGCCGGATATCGCAGGTACGGACTCTAATCTACTTTTGTAGGCTCAAACGCTGACCTCAGATCTTCTCGGCGGCGTACAACCTGCTGTGACGTCACCAGGTTGGGATCCGCTTGTCTAAAATCACTCCAGGTAGAGGCTCGTGCGGGTTTGAATGAGACAACCCGCGCCAATCTCCTCGTTAAATACGAGGTTAAGGGAGATCTAGAAGCATTAGCGCCGCCTGCACTTAATAAAGAACTCAGGAAGGTCTTACAGCCAATGGTTCTAAAACGCGAGGAACATCAGGCCTCATCTCAGGCACAGGTAGGCGCCTGTCTCAATGCCTTCGGCTCGGACATCTCTCGTTTATTCAATTCAGGTAATCTCTTTAACGACAAAGCAAAGCTAGCGCTTGCGCACCTAGCCGATGGCGTGCATTTACTGGCAGACCACACTATCGTCTTTCTGTAGCGAGGCAGGCTTTTGCCAAACCTTCCCTAAACTTCTTAGATAAGAGTGCCGCGGACACCGCTCGACGATTACCTTTTCGGACAGGATTTCTCGGAAGCAGTTAAGGCAGCCCAGGCCTGCGAGAGAGCGGGTCGCTCCGTTTCTAAATCATTATCGCCTTCTGGAGAGAAAACCCTCCAACCGGTAAATCAACGTCTCCGCCTTTCCGCAAGCGCATCGCTCCAGGGAAACAATCGAGCTCCTGTGCGTCCTTCAATCCGTCGCCCAGGAGTGTCATTACGCACGAACCGCCAGCATCTCAATCACGGTCCAGGAGTCGCCGTCGTTAGCAAACAAAGTAAGAGCGGCCGGCCATCTATCTCGTTGTTACGAGCAGTGGATATCCATAACCTCCGATGCTCTTAACCTGGAGGATGCCCATTTAACCGTTCCGATTTTTACGAGCTCAGGAAGTATTTGCATTTCTAATGGCAAGGTACCACTTATGAGTTTACTGCGCTGCTTTTCGGCCTTTCTACGGCCCTCCTTTATTCTCACAAAAAGTCTCCGACCAGTAACCACTGCTCTGCGCAGCAAAGGTCATCAGTCTGTCGTGTATCTTGACAATTATCTTCTTTTAGGTTCTTGAAAAGACGACTATGTCTAAGAAACATATCTGCCACCGTGGACTTACTAGCCATCCCAGAATTTACAATCAATTTCAAGAAATCTTGCCTCAAACCTTCCTTTAGATGCAAGTTTTTGGGCTTCATCTTCGACTCCAAAGATCAGACCATCTCAATTCCGTCGTAACGCCGACAGCACTTACAACAACTAACCGAAAAATGGTCGCATAAAATGAATTGCCGTATCAGACCTCTCGCCAGCTGTATCGGCTCGCTCATCTCAGGGTGTCCAGCTATTCAATATGGCCTGCTTTACACCAAAGCTTTGGAGAGGGGCAAAAATTTCTGGCTCGTATAAAAAACAATGGCGATTATGCCCTAGGTATGGAGCTACCCGCCTAATTTCAGATGGCGGATAAAAATTTGCGCCGACCCTTCTTAGTCTAGCAGGATCAGATCGAATAATTTTTCTCGTGGAATTTTCTCGGAGGCTTCTTTAAACGATTGGGGCGCAGCTCAGAACAACCCGAGCACACGGGGCTGGTGGTTGCAGGCCGACAAGCAATTGCGCATTAACGTCCTAGAACTTAAAGCAGCTTTTAACGCCCTTCGCTATTTCGCAGCTGACATTCAAGATAATAACATCCTCCTTAGAATGGTTAGCACGACAGCATTATCTCACATCAATAGATTGGGATCTATTCAATTTCCTCGCTTCACGGAGACCGCGAGAGATATTTAGCGTTGGCGCGAGGAAAGAAACATTTTTATTTTTGCCCTCTATATACCTTCTTCTCAGAGTACAATACGGCGGACGCAGAATCTCGCACAGTCGATCCTGACACCGAGTGGTGTCTCTCGAGGACGACTTTCCGTAAGATTACTAATAATTTCGGACCTCTTGGCATTGATCTCTGCGCCGCAGAGATTGACAGTAAATTCATAACTTATGTTTCCTGATTCCCTGACTCGGGTTCTTACTAGGGATATGCGATCTCGATCCGATCTTTTAAAAGATCGATCTTTTAATCGATTCGCTAGCATCCGATTTTAAGGTAGATCGATTCATTTAGTAAGAGATCGATCGTTCTTCGAAGCGTAGGAGCGGATTCGGAAATTCAAGATATATTTTGATATTTCATTCCTGTTCACTGAATGTTGAACAAGGATAAAATAATATCTATATACCCTCAGGTGGTGTTTCTTAATGCTGGCAGCCCTGCCCGTTAGTTGATTCATAACATTTCATCTTGGTCTCTTTCATTTCCTTATTTTTACCTTTAACTATCGTGGATTCTGTATCGTACTTACATCGTTCAACCGTTATCAGATTTGATTCTTATAAGTATAGGCATTTAAAAACTTAAAAAGTCGTATGTTTTTATATAGTAATTTTTATTGTGATTTTGTTGCACTATTAAACAAATATGGTTTTGTAATATATACAATAAAAAATAGTTAATTATTTTATTGAAAATTAGTCCTACATATCGTGTTCCAAAGAATCTAAAGTTATAATATCATTACTGTGCCTACATTGCCTGCATTTACACGTTACTAGTTAACATTAATCGGGTTTAATAATATCCGTAGTTACAACTAGTAATTACTACTGACAAAATGTATAAATAAATACTAGTTAAATTCTAATTTATACTAATTGACACTGACAGTTGTCATCAAATTGAATTTATATACGATATTTTACCGATTTTATATTAGTAATTGATTTATGTCATAACTACAGATGTTAGATTGAACCTACATTTTTATTTTAAATTAAAATTATTTTACTCGGAGACAAATCAGAATCATGTTTTAATTGTTTTTGTTGAATTTCTACAATCGCAGTGAGAAATCATCAAATTGTCATCGATTTGATGTCTATTCCATTAACATTTCTCGTGAGATGTCACAAAAAAATTTTAATTGAATCGATCTTCAATAGATCGATTCATTCAGGCCCGATCTTTTAATAGATCGATTTCAATCAATCCGATTTTAAATAGATTCAAAAATCGATACAATTAATGGAGATCGCACATCCCTAGTTCTTTCGTAGTAGACGTTTTTACCTCCTCTCGGGAAAAGCTAAATTTTTACGCGTTCTCGCCGTTTATTTTTCTGCCGCGTGTACTGAGAAAAGTAGTTCGACAACGGAGCAACAGACACGGTAGATGTACCGCGGTAGCCGTCCCGGTTCCTGCTTTTCCAGTATCTTATACGCTCGGATACTCTTCAATGGCGAACTCCTTGATTGTTCCCAACTTAATGATAACACACAATTCGGCGAGCCACAATTTCGCTATCAGCACTGGCCTATACAGAATATGTACTATGAGGAAGAGCCGTACTTGCCTACGCATCCTTCAAATATGGCATTAGCTGAGCGTTATTGGCTGTCCAGCAAAGGAATTTACATCTACGTGGACGATGCAAACCTGCTATTGCTCGATCAGAACAATTATCGGGATAAGTACCTATGCATGATTGAACTCGACTCCCCGACTATTCATTACTGTCGTCTCCTTTCAGGGACTGTCGCCCAGAATAGCGGACACTTCCCCTGGTGGTCGCGACTTTGTCAGGGAAGCATTTAAGGAGCATCTAGTCCCATCAGTGGCAATGCCTACTCTGCTGGCTTCTCTATCGGACCCAACTACCAAGCAATATTCCACCGCGTTACGCTTGTGATGGTCCTTTTGTAAGTTGAACCAGGTCCCTCTCTTTGAGCTCACCGCCCAACAGACTCTGGATTTCCGGGCACAGACACTACCAATCGTGTCGTCATTTCGAGTCCAAACACGCTTAAGTCGGCCATTTCTCCGATTTCACGCAATGATATAATAAACCATCTCGCTATCAAGCGTTTCCGTAAGGAAGTGGCCGTATTTAAACCTTCTCATCCTCGCTACGACCTTATCCGGGGTCCGGCCCCGGTAATCGCTAAGCTTGCTACCTTCCACCCGTGCGATTCGATTCCTCTTAAAATAGTGACCTGAAAATTAGTCCTACTGCTTGCACCCGGCACAGGCCGCCGTGCTCAAACGCTAAGTTTCATCAAGCTATCACATATCTCCCTTGGGGATAAAACACTGATCAGGATACCAGATCGCTTACAGACGTCAGCACCAGGTCGGCAACCACTATTCTACTTCTCTCATTTCTCTAACCACGCGAACCATCGTTCGCCTGCTGGAATGCTACATCCGCATGACTAAAAACTTGCGACCTCCTTCCTGCGATCGCTTGTTTATTTTGTATTTAAATCCTCTTAAGCCAGTCTCAGCTCAATCCATTAGCCACTGGAGGAAACAGGGCCTAGGACATTGCGAAATCGACACAATTAGTTTCTCTGCCCATAGTACCAAACGTGCATCTACGTCTCTCGCCGCTTACAAGGGAATTACATCAGGCCTGATCAAGCGAGCGGCAGGATGGTCTGGCGAATCCAAGGTCTTCGCCATCTTCTATAACAGGCCGATTATCAATCAGGAGGAGTTCACCAAGACTATACTGCTATCTTAGTCGTAACGTTAAACTCATTATAAGGTAATCGAATACCATGGCATATTTTTCTTATTTATTCTCCTCTGAATCAATAAACGGGCGTCAAATCAAGCTCTAAACATTTACATAGCATCCATCCGGACGAGACCTAGGGAAGCATAATTGTATGATTGAACGAACTTACCGGTGAAGTTCGATCCTAATTATGCTCCCTGTCTCGTCCGGTTGGACAGCCCTACCCATACTTCTCTTCCCTTCCTAAGGGAAAAATTGATTTGCCGCATATGATTTGAACTAATGAAGTGGCGCCACGGGGGCGTCCTGAGACAGGCTTGCCACTACGGAGTGGCGCGCGAGGCGCGTGGCACGCGGAGCGAGTGGCGCGCCCTTTTTTGAAATTTTAACTAGGCTTTAAAATTCTGTTGTCAAGAGCGTGCACAGACGCACTACATAGTATCCATCCGGACGAGACAGGGAGCATAATTAGGATCGAACTTCACCGGTAAGTTCGTTCAATCATACAAGTTTTAATATATTGCACTAATAGCGTACCCCTCCCATTAATCCAGAATAGTATAAATCATGTTAAAACGCAACAGTTTACGAAATATTTAATTGTTTACGATTTTTCATGTGCGTTATATAGTATACTCCTCCTTCATAAACTCGAGTAGCAAGTATAGTTCAGTAGAAGTAGAATTTTACCGGAAAAAAGTTATAAACCAGCATTTCTTTTCATGAAAGTCTCGAAAAGCCATCAGAAAAAAATGC
>NW_017300170.1:11341-18225 GCF_001594075.2 Trachymyrmex cornetzi | reverse complement strand
ACTCAAAATGCTTTCTCGGCTATCTCGGCCGCTCGGCGGCCTTAGGCATCAATAAGAGGCGGAGAGCATTCTAAATAACATATAAGTTTTAATAAATTGTAGTATTTTTTTTAGTGTACCCCTCCCATTAATCCAGAATAGTATAAATCATGTTAAAACGCAACAGTTTACGAAATATTTAATTGTTTACGATTTTTCATGTGCGTTATATAGTATACCCCTCCTTCATAAACTCGAGTAGCAAGAATAGTTCAGTAGAATTTTACCGGAAAAAATATAAACCAGCATTTCTTTTTACGAAAGTCTCAAAAGGGCATCAGAAAATAAATGCGTATGTTTGAGACTTGAGACTTGTGAAGAAAATATGCGAAATAAATCGAATAGTTGCAAAAAGCACGTTTTTCGCTTATAAAACGAAAGATATTGATTATATGGAAACAAGTTCGGTATAAAAAATGTAGACATTCGAAATACCTACAAAATGATACGTTAAAATGAACATTAAAATCGATCTATTAGTTTAGTAGAAAAAAAAATAAAAATACCGAAAAAGGCCCTTTTTTTACTCGTTCTCTGTTCATTGAGATATAAACGCAAAGTTTTGAAATTTTCGTAAAATGTAGCCCTCGTAATGACGAACAAATCTAGCCCTGAACAAGCCTGAAATGTCCATTAGTTTTTGCAAAAAGCCATTTGTTCACTGACTGCGGAAAATTAAATTTCTTCACCTTTGAGCCATCGCACAGCAATTTACAGAAGTGATTTTCCTTCTTCAAGAGTTGCGCTATCACGTACACTT
This sequence comes from Trachymyrmex cornetzi, assembly GCF_001594075.2. NCBI lineage: Eukaryota > Metazoa > Arthropoda > Insecta > Hymenoptera > Formicidae > Trachymyrmex > Trachymyrmex cornetzi. Next base: position 17,426 of record NW_017300170.1, on the reverse strand, counting down.
AATAACAAAACGATTTTTTGCAGTTAAATTATTATAAAACGACTTTAAAAGGTGGGTATCTTTTTCCGTATAAAAAAATGGAATAATTTCGTTAATATGCGTCATATCAAAGAGCCGTGTGAAGCATTCGATATCTGACATTCTTCTACTAATTTAAAAAAAAAAGGTTACCCTCCGATTATCAGAAGCCGAGGTAACAATTTTTTTTTTAAATCATTGTAGCTCTAATTTTTAAGATTAAGAGTTTCGTTTGGCATCAGTTTGTCAAAAAAGAATTGAATTTGCTGTTAAAATATTTTCGAATTTTTTGTTGCCGAAAAAGTTTGTTTAAAACCATTGGACAGTTGAAGAACGCGAGCGAGGCAGTGCGCCGGGTGGAGTGAGGGAAGCCGGCGCGCAGTCGAGTGGCGAAAATCGAGCTGCTCGGCGATTCGCGCGTATCTGATTTTGTGCGTTAAAATTCGTTAAATTTACATTTTCTCAGCAATAAATTGACGTAGAAACATGATTTTTTTTTATCTGGGGTAGCTCGACGAAATATAAACAAATACATTAACCAAATGTTTGTAAAGTAATTGTAATCATGAAATTTTTAGTTTTTGTTTCTTGAATTTTTATTTTTTCGGTTTATTACTAAAAAATCACGTTTGAGCACGGAGTGCATGTCTAATTAACAAATTAAAGTCACATTAACTATGTTTCTTTATTTAATATGTTGTAAAAAGTGTCCAAATGGAAATTCAATTATTCCTTGACAAATTGGTGTCAGACGAAACCCTTAATTTTAAAAATTAGAGCTACAATGATTTAAAAAAAAATTGTTATCTCGGCTTTTAATAATCGGAGGATAATCTTTTTTTTTAAATTCATAGGAAATTGTCAGATGTCGAATGCCTCACACGGCTATTTGATATGACGCATATTATAACGGAATTATTCCATTTTTTTATACGGAAAAAGATACCCACCTTTTAAAGTCGTTTTATAATAGTTTAACTGCAAAAAATCGTTTTGTTATTAAGTGTACGTGATAGCGCAACTCTTGAAGAAGAAAAATCACTCCTGTAAATTGCTGTGCGATGGCTCAAAGGTGAAGAAATTTAATTTTCCGCAGTCAGTGAACAAATGGCTTTTTGCAAAAACTAATGGACATTTCAGGCTTGTTCAGGGCTAGATTTGTTCGTCATTACGAGGGCTACATTTTACGAAAATTTCAAAACTTTGCGTTTATATCTCAATGAACAGAGAACGAGTAAAAAAAGGGCCTTTTTCGGTATTTTTATTTTTTTTTCTACTAAACTAATAGATCGATTTTAATGTTCATTTTAACGTATCATTTTGTAGGTATTTCGAATGTCTACATTTTTTATACCGAACTTGTTTCCATATAATCAATATCTTTCGTTTTATAAGCGAAAAACGTGCTTTTTGCAACTATTCGATTTATTTCGCATATTTTCTTCACAAGTCTCAAGTCTCAAACATACGCATTTATTTTCTGATGCCCTTTTGAGACTTTCGTAAAAAGAAATGCTGGTTTATATTTTTTCCGGTAAAATTCTACTGAACTATTCTTGCTACTCGAGTTTATGAAAGAGGGGTATACTATATAACGCGCATGAAAAATCGTAAACAATTAAATATCTCGTAAACTGTTGTGTTTTAACATGGTTTATACTATTCTGGATTAATGGGAGGGGTACACTATTCAATTAATACAATTTATTAAAACTTATGTGTTGTTTAGAATGCCCCCCGCTCCTTATTGATGCCTAGGGTCGCCGAGTGGCTGAGATTGCCGAGAAAGCATTTTCGGTCGCTTGAAACAAGCGACTAGTGTGAGAAGGAGCTCGCTGTCTCTGTTGCATTCTCGGCGCGTCGCAGGCGAGCACACGGACATGGACTCGTGTTTGTATATGTGTTACAGCGCCGCACCACGATAAATGGCCGAACTTATAGTCGTGGAAAAGTTACGTTTTGACCACGAAATTTATATTTCGTGTCATTTCGTTATTATTTGCTTAATTGTGAAAATGTGTCTTGTCTCATACTTATCAAAGTCATTATACAACAAAACTAAAGTTATCTTAGAATTTTATATGCAATAGTGTATATTATACTCGTTTCAACAGCTGTTAGACCGTGTGTTTCTACCCGAATATAGGCTCACTTTACGTGCCTTTTATGGCCATTTACTGACTATCAAGTGTGGAAAGGACAGTTTTGTTCGATTTTTACAAGTGTTTTTAAGTGATCTTGTCATTTCGTTTCATTTAAATTATCTTTATTTAAAAATGACACGTAGCGTAAATTAACGTGTCATTCCTCGCTTTTGACGTCACGATTCCAACATGGCCGCTGCGACTAGTCAGGAACCTTAAAGTTATTTTCAGTTTACGCTTTAATATCTTACTTACTTGTCGTTTACGTAATAATTTCAAAACGTATATGTTATACTTAATAATGAAACAATTTCTGGTAATTATACATGGTGTTTGAAAATTACCGGGTAATCGATCAGGTAGAACGGACCGAATTGAATCGAAAATTCTTATACCATTTTGTAGGTTGCGCAATAGTTAACGAGATATTAACGTTTAAAGATAGTCGAATAAGCGCGTCCGGCCGGCCTACTGCTGCCGAATATACAACCTATCGTCCCCACCGATCGTACGGTGCGCGGGCTGCTGGGAGTGGGGATGGCCTGCTAGGCGTGCCGTTCGAGTCGTTTGAACTTTGAAGACGTTTAGTGGCAGTTCCCACTCCCAGCGGCCCATGCGCCATGCGATCGGTGGGGACCATCGACATCTAGAATGGACCGCTGATGGCAATGGTGGGGGTAGAAAGACGATTAGAATGAGAGGCAGGAATAATAAGATCGTTCTTTCTGTTTGCTGTTGTTTTTAACAGTCTGATTGGTTGTTGGATTAACAACAACCAATCAGGCTTCAGTAAACAGAGAAAGAACGATCTTATTATTCCTGCCTCTCACTCTAATCGTCTTTCTACCCTCACCATTGCCATCAGCGGTCCATTCTAGATGTCGATGGTGGGGACGGTAGATTGTATATTCGGCAGCAGTAGGCCGGCCGGACGCGCTTATTCGACTATCTTTAAACGTTAATATCTCGTTAACTATTGCGCAACCTACAAAATGGTGTAAGAATTTTCGATTCAATTCGATCCGTTCTACATGCTCGTGATCGATTACCCGGTAATTTTCAAACACCCTGTATACTTTAGGGGAGTCTACCCCAATGACCTTGACCTTGACATATATTCGGAGGCGTTACGAGACACTGAGTAGGTACGCTCCAGCGTAGGGCGCAAAATTTGGAGGGGTGCAAAATTTTAATAGGTAGCGCTACTCTCGTAAATACATATAAAGCTCTATCTTACTTGATATTTTAAATGAATTAGTTAAAGTGATTTTCTGGAAATCTTTTTAAATTTAGTGATAGCGTTACAGATCTTATTAACTGTGCCAATGTCTGTGGCAACTACAAAAGCATCTTTCTCAAAATTAAAAATAATAAAGAATTATCTGAGAAATACAATGACGCAGACGCGGTCATGCAGTTTAGCTATGATACCAACTGAAAAAAAAATTGGTGAACAGTTTTGGTTATGTAATCAGTCTTGACAGTCCTACAAATTGAGACGTAATCAGAATATTTTCAAAAACTAAAGCCAGAAAATGTAATAGTATGTTCCATTAAGCGTCAAATATATTATAACAAAATAATCCGTTAATAAATCAAACTAATCAAGACTATTTACAAATCAAAGAATTGGAAAGAGTAAAGGCACTAGAAGTCAGGCGCAGAAGACGTCGCGCAAACAATACACTTATAAAGAGTGAAACTTCTTTATTTACTAAACGCGCTTACATGTTCCGACTCACTTTTTGAGCCTTCCTCAGAGCAAACACAAACTAACATATATAAACTAAAAGTTATCCTATCATGGTGAACTCCCCTACATCGAGAATTTAAATGCTGGGATTAACCAAAAAAGAAAAAGAAAGGAAAAATGAAAAAGGGGAAATATTGAAAATGTCAATTAGAAAAATATGGAAACTAATTTATCAAAAAACTTTAAGAATATAATTAATTATTCCGCAAATAAGGTCGCTCACCACGATTACAAAGCACCATATCGCAAACATTACCATGAATAATTCAAGAATTGGTTCCTGATATGTTGGCCAGTCGGTATCAGACACAGTGAGTCACTTTTTTTTTATTTAGTTATTGACTAGTATTTTTTCGAGATAACAAATAAAACAACATTAAAACGTTAGTCAATTCCAAAAAAAAAAAAAAAAATGAAAATTATAAAGCGATCAGAAATTTCATCAGAAGAACTCGTTACATTGCACAAACGACACGGACTGACAAGACGTGACAACAACTCGAGCTTTTATAGTTTATCTATAATCGGGAGGTAGACCTTCGGAAGCTCCTCCATATCCGTCTGCATGTTGAGTCCATGCGTTCGTCTTCTGATCAATATCGTCTCCGAAATCGGTCTCTTCCTGTAGTGAGGTTCCTCGTCCAATATTGCAACGCTGTCCTAGTCAAAATCATGTCCCTCTTGCAACCGATGTTCCGTTATAACATGTTCCATCGGATGTGGTTCTTATGTTCCGTGATTCTTGACTTTAGTTGTCTACACGTCTGTCCCACATAACTCGCAGCTCTTACACGAAATCTTATAAACAACCTTCGACTTCTTATCACGCGGTGAGGGGTCCTTAAGCACCCTAATAAATTCTCGCAATTTATGAACACTATAAAATGACACCCTCATATGCTCGTTATTCAATCTATTAAACTTCTCAGTAATACCACGAACGAAAGGGACAGTGAACTACGGAGGCTGTACTACATCAACGCTATTATCACTAACAACCCTCTTCCTATTACTAGCCATAATAACATTCTTCAAACGGTTGTTAATATTCTCAAATATAAAACTCAAAGGATAATCATTCTCTAACAATACTTTAATTACAAAACACAAATTATCAAAGTTGAATTTAGGATTCGAAAACAAAATTACCCTATCAACTAATCCCGCGATTGTACCTAGTTTTTGAGAAACCGCGTGCTGTGACCAAAAGTTCAAATATCTACCCGAAAAGGTTGGCTTGTGGTACCAATCAACTCTATCAACTCATTATCCCTAATCACTGTAACATCCAAAAAATTCAATCTATCACCCCCCATTACAAAAGAAAATATGAAAGGGTCTAACCGAATAAGCATACGAAAAATGCCTTCAAACCAAATCCAATTTTGAATACCTAACATTGTTAAGCTCGATAAAAGAATATTTTACACCAAATTTCAACCTGCTAAATTTATTCATGTAGCAGTAATGATGAAAAACGTCAATTTCAATTTTTTGTTTTTATTTTCCTATCGTGTGAATTAGAAAATCTGAAAAAATTTGACACACTTTTTAGCATGATATTACATCTAAAAAGAATTTTTTAAATTTTTTATGAAAAATGTGAATTAAGAAAAAATAAAAAATTTTAAATGCATGTTTTTATCGAAAATATTCAAGTACTGTCTTCAATAAATTATGGTGAATCGATCATTCTCTAATGAATAAAATATGTCGTATTCAGGTTTTTTAAAGGCGTGGAGCATTGTTTTAAAAATTAAAACTCAGTTTTTTAATTTTTAAAACATTATTCCACACATTTAAAAAATCTAAAGAAATTTTTTTAGATGTAATATCATGCTAAAAAGTGTGTCAAATTTTTTCAGATTTTTAAATATTTTTTATTTGTATTTCCCCGCCAGGAATGTATGGTATTTAATATAATATTATTATATTTATACATACGTTATTTAGAAATATTTTATACGATGTGACATGTATAATCAGAAGTAACCAATTTTTTTAAATGAAATTATAGTGTATAGAAAAAATATAGACTTAATTTTTTTGATATTTAATTATTACATATTTGATATTTAATTATACTATAACGTCGTTTGTGTCAAATAATTTTTGTATATCCCAGGTAATATGTTTGAGATTTCTTTTTCTCCTGATGGGTACTGGCTAC
>NW_017300170.1:4151-11194 GCF_001594075.2 Trachymyrmex cornetzi | reverse complement strand
TCAAATGATAGTGAGTATAAAGTTATCTTTCCGAGAAAGGATGATCATATTAGTGCAAAAATTGATTTCGCCAAATATTTTATTCTTATTCTCTAAAGTACAAAGTTTTTATTTATGTCAAAACGCGCGTCCACATTGCGTTGCTGCTTCCGCTTTTTAATTTACATTTTTCATAAAAAATCTAAAAAAATTCTTTTTAGATGTAATATCATGCTAAAAAATGTGTCAAATTTTTTCAGATTTTTTAATTTACACGATAGGAAAATAAAAATAAAAAATTAAAATTGACATTTTTCATCATTACTGCCACATGAATAAATTTAGCAGGTTGAAATTTGGTGTAAAATAATCTTTTAGCGAGCTTAACAATGTTAGGTACTCAAAATTGGATTTGGTTTGGGGGCATTTTTCATATGCTTATCCGGCTAGACCCTTTATTGTATTCGTATTCCTGTGTTATGTAAATTGTTGGAAATTCCTTTTTTTTTTTAGAATTGTTGGTTCGTTGCAATTGGCGGGGGATTGGTGCTTCAGAGATTTAGCAATCCTTGTGATGGGGCGCAAAAGCAAATTCCAGCGTAGGGTACAAAAGGCGGTCGTAACGCCTCCGCATATATTATCAAGGTCATCGCCCTGAGTGACCTTGAGGAAGTTTTAGCCGTCGGACGCTACTCGTTAAAAAGTTATAAATAAGAGAAATTTGAGAAATAACTTCTTTTTATAATGGAATGAGATTTCCTGCTTTAAAGTATATTCCACAACTTCCTACATACTTTTACGATTTCCCACACGAAACGACTCACACCCCCCTCCCTCCTGCTTCAGGGGCGCACAACTCTCACCTCCGACTCTTACCCCCTCCTCCCCCCTACTTCAGGGGCGCACGACTCTCACCCACCTTCCACTCTCATTCCCCTTCTTCCCTGCAAAGGGACGCATGACTTCCACGTGAAGCGATCATTGTTTCGCATTAAGGAGGTTGTAAGGCAAATGCAATATGTTAAGAACTACTTGAAAAAATTACAGACTATTCTAAATTTCATTTAATAATAATACAATAAAAAATAGAAACAATTGATCATCTGGATCAAAAGTTATTTAAATAAGTAGTAATATTTTTTAAATTTGTACTCTAATATAAATATATGAAAATGTATTATAAAATAATGATAAAAATCTCAATTTTTTATATAAATACTCTAGGAATTCAACAATATTTTTGTAAAGTTATCTTGAGATGCAGACATTAATTGTTCAGTAAATAAATAAAATTTGTTATTTTTTATAAACTAATGGTGAATCTCAATGAAACTTTGCATAAGTCATGTTTAGTACTTAATATATTTATATGAAAACATTTAGATTTTTCTTATTATTTTAACAATTTTTGTTTATAATAATAAAACTAATAACAAATAAAATAAATAACCTATAAAAATGTGTTGCTCAATAAAACCAGAATGTTATGAACACAACTTTCACATGTATGTAGTTTGTTTAAAGCGAAAATATTAATATATGTGTTTTATGCCCTTACAACCTCCTTAATTCACCTTAGTTCACAGAGTATTGATATAACTTTGTTTTGATGTTTTCAGTGTTTTCGAACGATTTTGATCAGTGTGTGTGAGTCAATCAGTCAGCCAGTTCGATTGCTTCGACACAAGTAAATCGCTTTGCGAACGTTAAAAATGCATTTACATGAGTTTATTGATATGATTTACAATTTAGAATGTTCGTGAAACTTTCTGTGTGAAAAAAGTTGTGTAATGAAATAACATGTTCAAGATGTATTAATATTGACTAATGTTAATAAAAACCATATATTTCGTTGTAAAAAGCATTATTATAAAATAGTTAAAAGTCGAAAACGACAAAAATTAACATGCAATTTTAAAATTAGTGCGTTTCATGGAACATGGTTCGAACGAGTACGTCTACAACTTTCTACAGTATGTCGATTTATTGGTTATTTTGTAATGATGCAACTATCACGACAGCGGTTTTTGATGAACGAATTAGAGATCACCAACCGTACTGTTGTCGATTGGGCGAATTTCTGTCGTGAGGTAGATGGCATATGCTGTTCATTGTGCGCCTATGTATCACAACAAATAATATCTTTTGTGCAAAATTATGTTACATCCAGCGGACTCACGCTGCCTCTTTTCTTTTTCTCACGGAGACCTAGGGGTTATCAACCCCCTAGGACTTCTAGGAAAAGTAATAAAAATCTTTTCCCATGAGAAAGTTTAAAACAAATGACTCTAGTGTCTGCCAAACAAAATAAAGTTAGAATCGGTGAACGCAGGGAGCTAATGCACCGCCGATGACACTTCCCTTGGACAGCGCCATTAAAAACGGCAATTAATGTCAGTACTGGCGCCTAAACATTTCTTTTTGTTTTGACAAGCAAGTCGCGGACGATTCTCACGATGTCCGCGACCATAAAATATAAATGTGACATGCGAAGTCCAGGAAAAGTGTTTGACGGGCGCGTGCCGACAGTGCACGTACCCTCGTCTTAATCGGTGCACGTGCATTTTCCCATAAATTTAAGAAAGTCATAAATTAAGGCGACACTTGTTTATACCAACCGACTTCTTTTCTCCCCCATAATCTCGACCAATCCAAAATCCCGAAAGTCATCCCACCACCCAAATTTGAACCCCACTAATTAGGAAAAACCGCTATATAAACCACGGTTCCGCGGTCCTGAGCGTTTCTCTTTTTTTTTCGGTCTTTGGTCTCTCTAGAGTCTCTCTTTACTTTTGCTTTGGGGCTCGTCTTGCCTTACCAATAGCTGAGAGTCTTGTTCGTAAGATCGGTCGCAAGAGTTACTCCAAATAATTCGAAACAGATAAAGTTCGAGTCTCGGGCGCATTCTGATCATTATTTCTTAAACATCGAATAATAGAGTCAGTGATCCAACGCCCCGAGGTCTCCAATACATACGCTGACTACCAGATTCTGAAGGCTCTTCACCAAACTGATCTCATCAAATAGTAAGTAAACGTCGCCCCTCTTTCCCCTTTCTTTTTCTTCCTTTTTTCTTCTCATTTACTCTCTACTTTAAGGAACTCGCGTCCGATCTCGTTCCTTCGATTGTCTTATTGTCATTAATTGTTTCCAAATAAAAGAAAATAAAAAAACGACACAATAACGTTGCAGTGCGTCGTAACGGATCCACTGTTCCTCCACCTCCACGCCGCAGCGTGATATGTTTTGTCCGGTCGCGCCGAACCACTATTAGGACGAGGACCGACCCGTTCAGGAAGTTCGCCCCGCGGGTCCACTTTGCTTTTCTCACTCCGCGACCTCGCATACTTCATTCGAGACACCCGCAATACCCTCCCTTTTTTCTTCACTGTCTCCTCCACCCGAAGTTTCCTATTCACCTCCACCCCCCGAACTTAACGCACCTAACGAATCTCCCGCTCTACAACACCCAACCCCTCTCTCCGATTTCGATCCCGAACTGTTGACCCTCTCCGATCAACCTCCCTCCTTCCCCTCTCCACCCTTTCATTATATTACCTCAATAGAAGATCTCCTGGATTTCTGGGTGACCGCCCCTCCCAACACCTCCCAACCTGCCATTGTTTACCTGGAAGGTTGCCCACATCCCTTCACCATCCCTGCTGAAAACCTGACTCCCTTCTTTGAATACTCCCCTCCTTAAATCCACACACATACACAAGCACACACAATTATATTATTATATGTACATTTATCCATTTAATATAATCAAAATTTATGCACTATTATATTATTATATATACATTTATGCATTTAATATAATCAAAATTTATGCACAATTATATTATTATATATACCTTCATGCATTTAATGTAATCAAAATTTATGATCTTAATTATATCGTTTAATTATTAATCCTGTTCTATTATTGAGAAACATCTCCTCGTATTCGTAACGTCACACTAAGATTGCACTCGGTCCTATCCCCGGCCCTTTGGATTCATTTCCAAGGCCGAAAACAAGGGCATTCGGACGTACTGGCCCACATGGGATAGAAGTACGCCTCTAAGGCACACTGACCTATTTCCCGGCTTTTAGCGTGTGCGTCCGCCTCGGGGAGCCGCTCAGCGGAGCGACGACCTCGAGCGAGGCTTCCACTTCGTCCCCCTTCAGACCCCCGGCTCTTCGAGAGCCTAAGGACGAAGCGAAGTGCCTCCCGTCCGAGTCGGTTCTCCCGCCTCGCTCCCTTGCGGTCCGGAGCTAGGATCCGACAATGACGGTAGACAAGTACCCCGTTACGTTCACCCCCTCAGGTTCCATGCGTGCGGAACCTCGGATGTAACAATTACTTTCAGTTGCTTCAGCAATGGATTGTGAATGGACAGCAACAAATTGGTGGAGAGGGTATGATAGTAGAGTTAGACGATGCTAAAATAGACAAAAGAAAATACAATTCTGGATGTGTAATCTGAGGTCAATGGAATTTCGGTGGAATCGAGCGCAACACTAAGGAAACGTTTATTATGCCTGTACTCAATCGATCTGCTGAAAATCTTCTACCAATTATTCGAAAGTACGTCGCGCCTGGTTCCACTATTCATACTGATAAATGGCGTGCATACGACGCTTTGTGTAATGAAAATTACACACATTTTACAGTCAATCGTAGTACAAATTTTATAAGTCCAGAAAATGATGTACCAGGTATGTAAATATGAAACCGGAATTTACCAATAGATGGCCATAACTGTCAATGTAGTTGCCGTCAGACCGCGTCATTGACGCCATTTCCTTGTTCTGACATCTGACAAAAATTTTTAACTCACAACAATACAAATTTCATACAACAGTATAATTTGTAATAGCGTTGAACATGTCGAATTTTGTGTCTAGAAATTACGATTTGCGGACAGCATTGTCTTTCCCATGGATTTCAAACGTATGGAGACGGCTTCTCGTGTCACATTCAATTGATCCGCGAGTTGTTGAGTTTGAGCGTCATCCTCATCCAACAATGCTTGCAATTCGCTGTCTTCAAACTTTTTCGGTGGTTTTCCATGTTCTTCGTTTCTCACGTCAAAATCGCCACTTTTGAATTTTTTAAACCACTCAAAGCACTGTGATTTACCAAGAGCATGCTCACCGTAAGCTTCGACAAGCATTCGATGCGATTCTGCAGCCGTTTTCTTCAAATGGTAACAGAAAATCAATGCTGTCCACAAATCGTAGTTTCCAGGCACAAAATTCGACATGTTCAACGCTATTACAAACTATACTGTTGTATGAAACTTGTATTGTTGTGAGTTGAAAATCTTTGTCAGATGTCAGAACAAGGAAATGGCGTCAATGACTCGGTCTGACGGCAACTACATTGACAGCTATGGCCATCTATTTGTAAATTCCGGTTTCATATTTACATACCTGGTAAATAAAAACAAGAATATGATTTAAATGGCTTATTCCACTAATGGCTATTCCAATATTTTTTAATTCCTATGTTCAGAATATTTTGGAAAAATTCAAAAGTAGCTGCTGATGATTCAAAAGTAGTATTGCTGATAAAATTAAACATAAAATAGCATATAAACCTATTAATAATTTGAATTCTGTGATTAAACTGGGTAAAGATAGTCTGGATATAATGAAGAGATCGGAGGTAGTTTATAAGATAAATTGTTTTAATTGTGACGCATCGTATGTAGGTCAAACGAAAAGAAAACTAGGCACAAGAATTAAAAAACACAAAGCCCACTTAAAAAAACAAAAAGAAGCCTTATCTGTTGTATCAGAACATCAGATAAAATTCGAACACGACCTGAATTGGGACAACATCTAAGTATTAAATACTGAACCGTATTTTTATAAAAGATTGACAGCAGAAATGATTTACATAAAGAGACAGAATAATTTTTTAAATAAACAAACTGACACGGAAAAGTTCCCAGAATCATATATTCCGCTTCTAGCATCTCGAACCAATGATAATGCGATCCCTCTCCATAACGTAATAGTAGGGGAGGCCGAGAGGCTAAATGTGGATTTACTCGAGCGTCGTGGGGACCTATTGGATTGTGAAGATTAGATGCTAAAAAGAAAAAAAGGTTATATGATGTATGCCGTTTCAGTGGTGGGGGGAGCGTGTACAGGCTTTCAAAAATAACAGTGACAATACAGTCGACAACAAGTACTCGAGCGTGTCAGATATTAATAGTGTAAGCGACCCATGTGTTTCTGATAACGGATAAATATTAATCTGACGGTTTGCGTGGTGGGGTTAGCTGTAGGAAGGGGTCAAAAAATCCATGTCACGTTTTTTTTTGCAACTTTGTGACTCTCCCATTTCCTTACGTCACGCTGAAATCGTCAGATTATTGAAATGTACACTTTTCTACATGTAATTAACACACCATACCTTAATCTGACGCGCTCGAGTTAGATACTAATCTGACGGGCTCCCCTGGACCCCCGGCTCTATATAGAGGTTTAATATGTGGTGGGAGTACTTATTAGGGTGCAAGCTTTCCCCCTTTATGTTATTCTGACGCGCTCGAGTAAATCCCAAAATCCCCGCTTGGCCTCCCCTACTATAACAGAATGTTTCAATATATATGTCATGTAACTTCAGACGATGTTTAGTTACAATTTGTCTTGTTATTGTGACGGTGTGTTTTGGTGGATCATCAGAGATTTCGTTGGAATGTGTTTTCGGTTGATGCTATTTGAATTTGTAAATCAAATGTACTGTGAAATAATTGAACTTAGGTAAATTACAAAGTTGCGTATTGATTGATGATTTTAATTGAATTCAATTAAAATATAATTTTTTACATATATTACTGTAACGTCCGGCGCGCTATACTATAGCACTCCGGCTGTTTACTAAGCGAACGCGAGCGCACAGTATAGCAAATGATATAATACGTGCCGCGAGAACCTATAGCATATGCTACCGTTGCCGTTGCCAACGAACATTGCGCGCACAGCGCCTGCGCGACTCATAAAATAAAGAACTAATAGAAAATGCGCTAAAAATACGTAGATTGCACCGCTAAAAAACGGGAAAC
>NW_017300170.1:0-2795 GCF_001594075.2 Trachymyrmex cornetzi | reverse complement strand
CCCCGCGCGCCCCGCTCCGCGCTCGCGTGCCCGCGAACTCGTGTCGCGTCTCGAGACCGCCGAAAACTCGCGCTCAGGACGTAACAATTACATTTTTTCTTTTTTATTTTACTATTATAGAATCAGGGAATTGTTTGTTCAAATGTTAATATCATGTATCATGGGTTTACTAATGACGAGATTTGAACTTTTAATAATTCAACAACATAGTTTTAAGGTATGACATTGAACTTAATTTATTCATAACCTTCGAATAGTGACAGATTGAATTAACATATGTGTTAACTTTTTGGATATGGAACAATTTTGTTTTTATAACAATTGACGAATTTTCGAAAAATGTTTGAATTTTAATTTAATTTAATTTAATTTATTAGTATTATTTATTTATGTGCACATAGACATCTTTAATTATATTATTATAACAGTTATTTAAATTATCATTTCATATTATTCCCAATAAACATCGTTTCGTAACATTTACGTAATCATTACCGAACGATATTCCACTGTTCTGTAAGAGTTACGTCATTTTCAGATCAAAATGTCAGCATATTTTAATTATATTTCGCGTAACAAAGTCAGTAAAAGAAAGGAACGTACACGTAATATTTATATATAAATAACGTAACATTATCACGTAACATTTACGAAGTTTTTAGAGAATGAAAATTTATGTTATTCAAATTACGTAAATGTTATGTTAACTATGCATCGAAATAGTGACAGTACGGTCATACGTAACAGTTATAGCTATTTTACGTCAATGATATACCTGCTACGTTTTTGGTTCGTTGTGCTGTTCTGTAACATTACATACACTATGCTATGTAAATGTTCCGAAATTGTGCACAGCCTGTTTACTGGGTTATTTTAAATTTCGGATATAATATCAATTAATTTTAACACAATAACTGACGCAAAATGAAAGGATTTAATAGTGCATGACAGCCCGAACTGATTATAAAATATCAAATTATAATCTTGTGGATTAATGGCCGAAAGACTGCACAACAAAATTGACCATAATTCATGGATAAATTTAACTGAGGACCATTTGGATAGTGCTGTAGTTTTCCAGAGTATCTTCGGACACATTGTTAACAACAAAGAAAACCCATCATGACAAATATCACAGCGGATTATTACAGAAAAAATATTTGTAAAAATGAAAAATAACTTGGCATGTATTTTCTGACGATCAATTTTCCAACTTTATCATGAATCTAGATACTGTAACCGTACTCGCGAACAACGGCAGAACTTGCGTGTTCTTCGTCCTCCTCTTTCGCAAAAGTATCTCCTTTCTCTCGGTAACTGAATTTTGCGATAGCGGTTTTTCGGCCAAGATTATAATTCTTACTACTAAGTTGGGCGCCAGGCACGAGAGAGCGTGCCGCTCTTTCCGAAATCTCCTTACTTTTGACCTCAACCAATTCGCGATGGCAGGGGTGGGTCGTCAGAGGTGTAGGAAATTTGTCGGAGGACGAGAGAGATAGGCTATAACAGTAATATACGCGAGGATGTAGTAATAAAAACAATTATATTTGAAAAAAATGATAAAGACCAATATTTTGCAATTTTTAGTAATTAATATCTCGTTAACTATTGCTGACACCGCAAAATGGTACAGGACTTTTCGACTCAGTATAGTCTGTTCTACCCACGCACAAAACATTTGGCGGTAATTTCCAGACACCTTGTATATTAGTAATTCAAGATTGAATTATTTAAGCAACGAAGATCCAGCTTCGACCGTAATAGGCATTTTAAATTTCTAGCATTGATTGTGTTTCTTAAGTATAGTTCTTTACTAGTCATTATACGGAGAAGGACCTTTCACTTGAACAATAGGAAGTTTGCATGAAAAAAACATTTTTTTTATTTATTATGGAAATATATATTATTATAAATTTATGTATAATAAAATTTGTAATTTTTAGCAATAGGGTACTAAAAAACTAAAATAAAGTTTAATAATATTTAAAATTTCAGAAAACAATTTTGATTGGCTAACAAGTGCGTGACGTCACACTGCAATAAATCGTCTGCAACCGTCTGTTTACGCTGGAAGACTAAAGTGAAATCTTAAAATTCTATTCTTAAACATCTCTTTATAAATTAAGAATATTAAAATAAAATGCCATACCAATTGGATCCAAGATTTATTAAAACCGATTCAACGAATTTACCACAAATAACTGTATTTATGGTTCGGGAGTATATTGTTAGTGAGAGATGAGTGATATAATGCTCCAGAAGTTCGAGGAATAAAACCAACTTTGCAAGTATATTTTTATTATTACAGTGGTAATTGTTTTTTCAATTTTATTTTAAGTAGCATGAATAAATATTATAATTAATGTATCTATCATAGATCATCAAGAGAAAGGTACATTGACTCCGCTATAGCGGAGTGTAACCTATAGCGTCAAATGGGAAGGTTCTATTTGTAGAGTAAAAGGAAAATCTGCCCTGAACCCAGAGTTCAACAAAAAAATACTATAATCTGTATTGTCGACGAAGAAAAAGAAATAGTTCAACGCGTAGAATGCCTGAATGTGCAGCATCAGAAGGTTAATATATTTGAGAGCAATAGATTAAAAAACAACTAAAAAAATTTTTATTTCATAAAAGTAATAATTTAATAAACAGTCGTTTAAATATCCTTATAGAATAGTTATTTGCGACTTTAAAAATACAAAGCAAAAATAAATCCAAGATAAAAGTTTATACCATATACAGGGTGTTTGGCGACTACCGCATTTTTTGTCATACGTGGGTAGAACAGCCTA
>NW_017300169.1:5775497-5784187 GCF_001594075.2 Trachymyrmex cornetzi | reverse complement strand
AGTATAGGCTGTTCTACCCACGTATGACAAAAAATGCGATAGTCGCCAAACACCCTGTATATATTTAATTTTAATTTCTCCTCCACTCCAATAAGAATGTGGTCGTTCTTCCAAATTGTATGTGGAGACGCACTATAATGGAGAAGAACAAACGAATAAGCCATCTATAGAGAAAAATTTTTCACAAACGAATATAAATGAAATACTTACTGTTGAACGTATGAATACATGTCTTCCGAGCGGCTGATGCTGTAACGTAACACGAACCGCTTTCAAACCTTATCCCCTATCCCCCCTTTTTTTATATTCATTATTATCAGAAGAATCATAGGGAGAATCTTCAGATCTAAAAGAAGTAAAATCGGCGGATAGGCATGCAGATCGGTAATATAAATACGTCTCCGCCAAGAAAAAAAATAAACGATACACACGTGCTTAAAGTACACGTATGAATTCTAGATGTTAATTCCATATCACTATACGTTTTCACTGAAACGTAACCTTGCTCCCTCTGATATTTTGAACACCGAGTATTAGTGCGTGTTAACACATTGCGGAAATCAAGTTCCCAGTTGCGAATCAAACGCGGGAACGGTAAACAATTACTGTTAGCCATTTTGCACAGACTGACTTTCCGCAAAAATCCTCGCGGATATTTATACGACTATTTCCCGTCAATGACATCAAAACTGCAAGCGTCAGATTTTTATAATAAAAGATTTTTAGATACATCCAGTGATGAAATTAATATAATTTGACGCCGCAAATTGCAGTGTCAGAAAATTTGCATGTTTTAATATGGCCTTATCAGCGTAATATAACAAGCTTTTTTAAGGACATTTAACCTATTTCGCAAAGATAATGTAATATGACAAAGATAATGTAATATGATACAAATGCAACGTTGCCAAATAGTGCAACATTTGCTAATATACAGCTGCTCTGTCAGCGTAATTTAAAATTTTCAAGAATGATAATCATTAATATTGTGGATGTCCACTAAGTAGGCCTGACTTGAAAGCTTTGTGGTCGGCCGCAGCGTTTCGTCCCACATTATTAGACTCACCAGTAAAGCGATGTAGTGTGGGAGACGCCTGGAATGAATCCAGAACGATGTTCTATTTAAAAGAAATTCGCGTGGCTGCGGTGCTCTCTCGAACACAGTGAGTCCCGTGGACCTCTAGTGGCGAGTCGCCACAATATAATTTGATACAAATGCGACGTTGTCAAATAATACAGATAATGCGATATAATTGAGATGCGACGTTGACAAATAGTACATTTGCTAATATACAACTGCTTTGTCAGCGTAATATATGAAATTTTTTTAAGGACATTAACAAATTTGGTGATAACATCATCATCAATGTAATTTGATACAACATCTGCAAAAATGCAACATTTGCAATTTCATCAAAGTATAGCTGCTTTGTCAGCGAAATTTAAGATTTTTTCAAGAGCAGTCTGATATCATTAATAAAAATAGCGCGTATAATGATATAAAAAATGACAAGATTTAGACACACCGCGTCATTAGTCAATCTAACAGCACAAGTGACATCGTGAAACGTGATATAAATAAATTTGACACGAGTAATTACACGGTTGACAATGCGTACGGTATTCCGCTCGCAAATAAAAGTTCCTGGCCTTATAAAAGATGAGAACAACGGTGCCATTATGACCGAATTCGTTGGGTTTAGAGCGAAAATGTATGCCTTGCATGTATAATATAAGGAAAGAAGGATATGAAAAAGGTGAAGAGTGTCAAAAGCAAAACGTTGTAGCGAGGTCTAAAACATTCGAGGATTACAAACAATGCTTGAATGACGCAATCGAAATGACGCGTAGGCAGTCGTGCATAAGATCGAAATTGCACGAGGTGTACACCATATCGGAAAATCGCTCTAAGTCCACATGATGATAAGCGGTATATCGTGCCAGATTCCACCGACACGCTGCCATGAGGACATTACCAATGTAAATAAAATATATTTGTATATAGTATATATATAACATGTATAGTATGTATAGTATGTATAATATGTAGATATATTAGGTGTTAAACTTAATTCCTGCGGTTTTTCGTCTCCAAAATTGATTTGTTTCGAAGGGAAATACCTTAATCAAAGTATTATTAATTAGTAATAAAGTAGAAAATGGAGGAAATTACTTTGATTAAGGTTCATTCATCTTCCCTTCGAAACAAATCAATTTTGGAGATAAAAACGGCAGGAATTAAATTTAACACCTAATATATATATAGAAGTCGTAGACGGTCATAGGGTCTCAAATCGTAAGAAATTGACCGATTCTAGTCAAGTATTCTCCCTATATTTGACTGTGATCAGTTTCCTACGACTTAAGACTCCATGATCATCTACGATTTCTATGTAAACGAGCCTAAAGTTTATTCAAAAGATAGATTAGATTCCATATATAGTTTGCTTCTGTTATATACTAGTAATTGATTGGTATAGCAGACTAGCAGCAATCACAACAAATCAAATTTGTTGTCACATATTTACCGGTCATTTGTTAAAGGTACTGGTGGCTTGTTAAATTAACAAAATCCTTTCTGTTAGTGAAGATTACAATTAATTTTCAGCAATACCTACTTTAATTTACTTTTTAATCTGCGATTCTTTTCTGTTTCGTATAAAAAATTCATTTAGTTTCGAGGTGTATCAGTGATTTCTTTTCAACAAACGAAAGACAAATAAAGACAGGTGTCTCGTTTCCGATGCCTGCGATAGATGCACGAATGCACAAAGTGCGCTGTAACACGTGAGCGGAAACATCGTGTCTTTTTCCATGGACGCGAGATGGGAGGCTCGTGCACTGGTAATGAAGCTTAAATCGCATCAGAGCCGAGATGTATTATTACGGTGGTGCATTTACACGCCTCGCCGGGCGTCATTTAAAGATTCGCGTGCAGCATCCGACGGTCGTGCGCGCCTACACACGCAAGCTGTATTTGCTCGCGCATGCACACGTCGTCGAAAAGGGAGTGCGAGCACACGGTATATGTGTTACATAACTTTGAACTCGGTTTTAACGAGGCTAACGACACGGCGGTGCGTTTATTAATTCGCGTTCGAAACAACCCAAACGTTCGTTGCAACCGCATGCGAAACACTCTAATGCCTTCTCTTCAGATCAAAAATATCCAGAAGAAACATGTATAACGCAGCAGATATCATTCCAGTTCCGTATTAATTAACTTTTTATCTCATATTCGCGAATGTATTACTTGAGCGTTAACATGTCACAAACATGAGTTAAGAACGCGACAACGCCCGACGTGCTTGTTGTTTCGAAATTGCGGAAGTCCGGGCTTAGCGGGACGCAGATAAAACACACTGCGAGGGACCATTTTAGATCGCGATAACGACCATGATGCGCGGCACATCCTGCCAGAAAACAGCCCATACATTGTTCGCAACGAAGTTTTATTACAGATAATTTTGCATCGAAACTATCCTTTAAACGACGACGTTCTGCGCGTTTATCGTTATCGGCTAACATGAGAGAACATAGATTTTGTAATTTAAAAATATTATTGGAAAAGAACAAGTTATCTTCTCCCCCCCCCCCCCCAAGTACTCTAATAAATTCAGTAAGAATCAGTGAAACGTAAACGAATAAGGTCACCTGTTAAGTGTGATAAAAAAAATAGGAAAAAGATGTGATAAAATGTTAACTTTCCGCAGCTGACACCAAATCTGTAACACAATTACTGACACTGAGTTTGTAAGATTTAATATCTATGGATTAAAAGAAGGTACTGATTAACTTCAAAAAATCAAAATGAAATAATTCGTATAAAAAAAAAAAGAAATAAGTACATTAATAGCATATCCAAAAAGGAAGTAAGAATAATTCAAATTTATCGGCTAACATAAGAGAACATAGATTTTGTAATTTAAAAATATTATTGGAAAAGAACAAGATATCTTCTCCCCTCCAAATACTCTAACAAATTATCAGTAAGAATCAGTGAAACGAATAAAGTCACCTGTCAAGTGTGATAAAAAAAAATAGAAAAAAGCTATGATAAAATGTTAATTTTCCGCAGCTGACACAAAATCTGTAACACAATTACTGACACTGAGTTTGTAAGATTTAATGTCTGTGGATTAAAAAAAGGTATTAATTAACTTCAAGAAATCAAAATGATATAACTCGTATAAAAAAAAGAAATAAGTACATTAAAAGCACATACAAAAAAGAAGTAAGAATAATCCAAATTTACAGACAAAAAAAATTGAATTATTTAACTTTTTGTTTAAAGTGACAATTGCCACAATAATACATAAATTAAGAACTAATAGTAAATTTAAATATAATAATATATTTTTTATCATAACATTACTTCATGCAAAAACTGAATTATTTTTATTCGTCAGAATTTTTATTATTCAAACGATTACTACATAGCACACTGCCGAAAATAAAACATTTAACTTAAAGATGTATATTGGACTTTTTGAGATGCAAAAATCTTAAAGTTATCTCTTTTTTATTTTTAATAGTAAAGATTCAATAGACTCACTCAGCTCTGGAAGATTAAAAATATTAGATTTATTCTTTATTTATACAGTCAAATAATTAATGATTCAAATTCGTACTTCAATTTTGTCCCTTCATAATATAGGATCGTAGCACAGATTTTACAATTAGATATCTAAATGTGTTGAAAATGTTTTGTAGGATATTTTTTGTATCTTGTTATGTGTTTCATGATTCTAAAAACTTCTACATTGGATGCGTGAGTTCGTTGCACAGCCATGAAGCGCTAACGAGAATAAAATTGAGGTTGGACGTCATAATAGAGCTGTTCGGAAAAAATTAAGAGTCTGACCGCGGAAGGGGTGCGAGGTGGGGAGGGATGCGCGGAGATGCACCCCGAGACGCGGAACTTTGTTATTCCGGCCAAGTTTTACACGGGATTCCGTAGCTAAGTCCACTCTATGATCCTTTCACGGCAACTACGTGCTCATACTTCGACAAAACACCGCCCCTATAGTCCGAAATCCTTAAAATGCATGGGAAATACGTGTCGCCGCAGGTTAAGTAGCCCTAGGAAATTCGTCCTGCGTCGAACAGGACCGGAGAACTTTGGAGGGCTTTAGGATGGCAAAGTTGCACGGAGATGCGACAGAGACGTAAGATACTCGGTCAATCTTCCCATTTTCATTTTTCCCCCTTCTTTCTCTCTTTTTCTTCTTAACGAGTCTGACCTCACCTTGACGATTCGAATAACGCACCGGTCGGAATGACTCGGCGGGATGTATTTCGCAATTACGCAAAAACTTTCGTTGCCATATGCGGTCGTTTCAAACCGCACGATGGAATATACGGAGCGCCGATGACTATACAAGGTAATGTGCAAGAGGAAATGTAGAAATCTCGGTAACAGAAGTGAGAACACGCGTGAATTTTTGAATAGTTTAACATCGATATATAGTACTGGATGGACCATAGCATCTTAACAATTTCGACCTAGAGATGGATGGATAGAATACACTGTTCTCTCTCTTGAAATAAAATTCGAACAATAGGACAATAATAGAAAGAGAGTTCCGTGTTCATATATTTATCTTTTTCTTTTTAGGTCTATCAAGATGAAAAATTAAAGAAATTTTGAATACTCCATTACACTATATGTCGATGCAGTTTAATCATGTTTGTAATTAATTGTTAAATATTAAATATAGAAATATGTAATTAGAAGGTATCTATATTTAATATTATACACTCTGTACTCTGTTGTTTAATTTTTTATTTATTTTACACATCACTGCGCAAGCGGCGCTTTGATAAGAACCGATAAGCGCGCCTTGGAGAACAGCGGCACTTTCACCGCTGGCTTCTCCTCTCATTGATGCAATTCTGAATTGCTTGTATGTTGCCGAACCGTCGTATGTAGGCTATCTCCGTTTGCTTACACTCTACTCAAGTGACGTGCGCACGAGATAACAGATATATATCTTTTACATAGTGCCTTCAACAGACTCCATCCAAAAGGCTTTTTTACATAATCGCATCGATAACAGAGATAAATTTGAAAAGAAAAAAAATACAATTTTGCTACAATCCAGAGAGAATTTGAGACGTCTGGACAGATTCCGATTTCTATAATATATTGAAGAGAGAATCAGAGTTTATCAAACCTACATAATTTGCGTGAGATTTCTGAAACCCCAACATTGTATTTCAATTTTCATTGTTCAATTTTCACAATATTCTACACATCCTTTAAATAAAGACGAATGCAAATTTCTTTTTAAATTGTTAAAACAATTTGCGCTAAATGTAATAATATATATAAACAATATTTATATATTTAGCAAACTTATAAGGTTAAGAGGTTAAGGTATCTTACGAAAGTAATGAAGAGTTAACAAAGAATAAATCGATATAATATTGAGTGTTAAACGTTTCCTGACTTAAAACAAGAACACAGAAATTCCAAGTAATTCGCAAACTGTAACAAAGAAACTTAGTGTCTACATTATTGCATTAATTTATAATAATTTTGACTGGAATTTTGAAAATGTAAGAAGTCAAAATTTTTCTTCTTTCCCTCTCTCTCTCTCTCTCTCTCTCTCTCTCTTTCTTTTTATTTAAATCGACGACAATCTATTAATTTATGTAATTGATAGATTTTTTCCGCAGTGCACACACACATCCCTTTATTATTATTTTGTCAATTGTAATTCGCGGTCGTGTGAATAACAATTGAGCATCATATTATATTTTTCCTCATATTTGTTTCATATTGATATATATGCCTTGTAATCGGAGCACTTGCAATCTACAGGTCAAAATGTACTGCAGATAATCAATGACCTTTCGTAAATTTTTAGCTCGAAAAATTGGAGATTGCTATGATCGACAAACGAGAATAATTTTAAAAATTATCATTGCAAGCACAAAAGAAGTGTGTGTGTGTGTGTGTATATATATACGAAACAATAATAGTTTATTTCAAATATGCAATCTTTGTAATCTTTTATTTATCACTTACAATATATTATAACGTAATATATATCGTTATGTTACAATAAGATAATACTATAATATAGTATTATCTTATTGTATTTTATCTCTCATTATATACTGTAATATAAGATAATAATATAACATATAAAATAAATGAGTAAAAAAGAATGATAAAAAATTAACTATTTTGAACTAACTGTTCGAATCAACTGTTTTTGCGTAAAAATGTTTAAGCAAAGGAAATGCAGACAGAAATTAAATATATAAAAGTACTAATAGGTTTTTCAGCAACCTTCTAGTATAAGAGATAAATGTAATTATTAACAATAATTATTAATAATTGCTTTAACGTTATATTACTAATATGATTGATGTGAAGTATCCACCAATCATCCTGCTTCACTAAACTGGCTGCAAAAGTTGTGACGTCCACATATAGGATGGCTTCGTATGATTTAGTAGCGTTGAAGAATATGTCCCGAGAGAAAAAAAGAAGAGACGTGCTCAAAGGTCAAGATCCAGCACGTCTCTCGTAAGGCAAACAGGCAGGCAGTCCAGGCAAGCAGGCAGGTTGGAACGAAGAAATCCCCCCAATTTGAGGGACTTCTCCTAGGGCTTTGACTTAACGAATATATACGTCCAGTCTTTCGTGTTCTCCAGGATGCGCGAAGGAGGACGGCGATATGACGCGAGTCGATAAAAACGGGAGGAGGGAAGAGATGAAAGTAGAACGAAGGAAAGAGGAGAGCGAGACGTTGGTCGATCGTCCTTTGTCTTAAGCCGTGCTATATTAATGCGAAGAACATGTTACATGGAGTGGAATAAAGGGGTGGCGGCCGAGGAGAGAGGGAAGAAGAAGAAGATGGGGGAAAAAGGTGGCATCGTGGTGCGAAAAAGAAGAGCGGCGTCGCGCGGAATACTAAGGAGGGTCACACACGCCCGCCGAATCTGCGTCCAGGATGCAAGGACAGGTGTCCCCTCCTACCTTTGCATTTTAATAGTCTTTTGAGAGAGAACCGAGTCGTTTGACCTCAAAGGGATGAACAAACGGCTATATTATATAACAAGTAATTGCATAATATTATTCTTTGATTACTTGAAATTAACTATATATATATATATATATATATATTTTGGAGTCATTTTGATGCTATTTTAATGTTATTTTGATGTCACCGTGACTTTCGTTCTGTCTAGTATATTCTGTAAATGCAATTCTCATAATGTAAATAGGTCAATAGAATAATATGTGCCAATATAAACGCAACGATAATTTTTTTAATGTATAAAAATACATTTACAAATCGATCGTGATGTAATAGTAGACTAAAGATGAAGAAATGCGGATAAATGAAATGAAGAAATTCTATATAAGTGAGACACCGCGCACAGAAACACAACTCGATATTCTAAGACATTCACGCAAACAGGGTAAATTAAAATTCGTATGTAGTGGACGTTAACAAGGAACCTGATTCCCAACACCGATGTATTCACTGAAGGTGCAGAGTCGAAGTAGGGATGATCTTATATAAACCTTCATATCTCTCTCCCCGCATTTTGGGACACAGCCGAGTAATTCCGACTCGGTCAAATACTACAATCCTCTCTTGGCCACGGCCGCGAAATTGCGGAAATCATCTCGGTCCGATTTCCCGAGGAGAACGCGACGTCCGATTCTC
>NW_017300169.1:5774974-5775469 GCF_001594075.2 Trachymyrmex cornetzi | reverse complement strand
CCCCCCCCCCCCCCCCCCCCGACACCGGAAAAAGCGCATTAACTAGTTTTCGGGGAGAGCCAATCTCACCGACAACCCCTCCGCGAGGAGGATTTCGAATGACGAGATATCAATCCTTCCACACAATTCCTATGAAAGTCCTGTTCCTTCTTATCAATTCTTATACCGGTAAATCCTCAGCGTGTAACGCCAATAATTGCAATATGTTTATTGTGAATCGATATAAGTGTCGTTACAAATAAAAATTGATTAGTCTAGTTATCTACATGCTTGATACTTCGTGAATTTGTACACTGTTAAATTTATAACGTCAAATTGCGCCCAATTTGAGGAAAAGGACACTGGAGAAAATAATATTATTTATTTGAAAAATAACAGTGTAAGAATGATTTTAACCCTTACCGTACTAATATGGGTAACTAGTGACCGAGCGATTCCTGTTCGTGCAAGTTTCTTTGAGTCTTTCGGTAATTATAAATTATATATATATATATA
>NW_017300169.1:5720642-5774874 GCF_001594075.2 Trachymyrmex cornetzi | reverse complement strand
TTTATTATTTTGAAGAGGTGAAAAAACGAAGAGATTTGAAGTGACCCTTGATGGTATGGATGAGGCATCAAATTGTAGATGGTATGGTAAGGGTTAAATTATCCGTTTTAAGTTTATAATTTTTAGTGATGACAATACGAAAATAACACGTTTACTTGCATTTATCATAAGAGAAGGTGTATCAGACGATTGTTAATATTAATTTATTACAAAATTCTTAACAGAATATAAAGAATTTTGTATTAATAAGTTAAATTGTGGAATCGTTGGAAAAGAATCGAGGTATAAAATTAAAAAGGAAATCAAATTTCCTCCATTAAATCATTGTCTTCGTTATGTGTGCACATCATATTACTCTTTTTCGAACGAAAAATAGAATTTTCTTGGTATATAGGTTGTCAAATAGCTCTTATTAAAAGCTTAGTAAAAGTAATAAGGTATTAATTAATATTACATTATTCCTCTGTCGTTTCAATAATAAATTTGAAGTGACATTTAATATTGAAAGTTATCTTATTTCGATATTTTAATACAGATAATTTAATTACATACTGATCTATCTCCAATATCCACCGTAATGTTTACGTACATGATTTCATGTTTCTGCAAAAATTGCATAATTCATCCCTTTTATTAATAATAAAGTTTTTATCATATAAGTTTTCTCTTTAAATGAGACAATTGTATCTTTATTTACATTAGCATTTAGTTCGAACGATGGCAAATACAAATTCGTCTAAATTTCGTTTTTCTCTTTTAGCGATAATAGAGAGAATCGAAATCTTTTTCTCTACCTGATTCATCGATGTCTCTTATCTTTCATTAATCTCCCCCTTTAAGCGGTTTCTCACCGTTTTTCCTGCGGTGTCACCGAGCGATGAAACCCGAAACGAGTAGCGTGGTCTCAACAAATTACGGAACTTCACTTACCACTTACCGCCCTAACGCTCGTGTCGTCTGTTACGATCTGCCGCGCACCCGTTCTCTTATAAAGGGACGCATTAAGTGCCACCTCGGTCGCCGCTCATGAGGGATGTAAATTGCATGACGACTAGCTCGACTGTATTCACAGTGTTTCACAGTGATTTGTTTCACAAGGTTTAACTCTTGACTGCCATGATTAACTTTAAATAACTATGACGTAAACCTGTTAAATATTATATATACTTAGATATGTATAAGTATTCGGATAGCCCGTGTACAAAATATCTTAAAATTAGCTAAGAAGTAGTAATAATAATTTCTTATAAAATTAGTCGACTTCTGTAGATAAAACAGTAATAGTTTTGATAAAATATTTATAATTTTATAATAAGAAAAGCTTGAAACCAATTATTTGTGAATTAAGCGAAAATAAGTAATAAAATATTATTTCTTAAAAAAAATTCAAAGTAAATTTAAATATAAAGTTTTAATTTGAGATTTTTAATTTAAGATGTTCAAATATGAAATAATAACAAAATAATCTTGTATATTTTCTAATTAAAGAAAAGTTGATGTCAAATTTCCCCCAAAAAATGTCCTTTCTATCGATTCCAGAATATCTTATAATACACAAATCGGCTTACGAGAATGAATGTCTACGTCCATCTCATCACGATTAATGAGACAGATAATTATGGAAGCGAGGTGAAAGGGAGAGGCTCTTAATGCGTGCCGCTGAATCTCGTCCCCCAGCCGATCATCGGGCTGCTCTCACGTGAATTAGCTTACGCAACACGTCTCACGTTTTTGTTTGCCCCGGCCGGCCTCTAAGGATAGTCGATCCGCCGGTCATTAACTCTATTAAGTCGTTAAACCGCGATGTACCGATCGAGTATAGTCATCGCACGTGCTCTCTCGTCTCGGGTCTGCGCGCCCGCACGCCTTGCGATCCCCGGTGGCAATTGCGCTCGCTTTACATTTATCTCGGCGAACCTTGAAGATGCGCGATAACCGCATCAAGAGATTTCACAAGTCCACGTACTCTTAATCTTAGCAAAATGTCTGCGCGACTTTCATTAAAACGCCGGAGGCTTTCTTACATGACCGCAGAATAATCAGAGACGTTTATCAATTAATTGACTGATTTATCTTTTCTATTTATTTCTTCTCATTGACACCAGCTCCGTAATATTTAATTGCCAGCAACGCTTTAGTTCTTCGAAATTCCCAGTATTGATAATACATTGTAAGTGATTATCACAAAAATGTGAGTTCTATCGTGTGATTTGTGGGAGAAGTTTCGCAAAAAATTAATCGTGTTTGAATGATTCAAGTGAGAATTTGATAAAATATTTTTGCAATTTTTTATTTCATAATTGACGTAAACAATGAGCTTTTAAAAAAAGTTATTGGAACAAGTATTGATTTATACGTAGATTTGACTTTAATTAATAAGTTATATACCGTGTACTGTAATAATGATTACTAGCGCAAATATTATACATATAATTAATAGTACTTCGAAATAAAATACAGATAAAGTTTCTTATATTTATTGTATAGCGTATACTCTGTAATAATTATTACTAACAGACATTATATAATTAATAGTACTTCGAAATAAAATACAGATAATGTTTCTTAGACGAAAAGAATGGTTTTGCTGAAATATTTTAAAATTTAACTAAATGCACAGCTGAAAATAATTTGTTGGATTATGAAAATAATTATGTAGGACGTTTAAACTCTGCATGGTTGCTACAACATCAAGACTTTTTGCAGCATTGCTCATCATGTTTAATATTCCTACGTAATTATTTTGAGATTTGTATCTAGCTAAATTTTTAGATACTTCAGCAAAATTGTTCTTTCCGTGTATATTATTGTATACCGTGTATCTGTAATAATTATTACTACCAGACATTATATAATTAATAGTAATTCGAAATAAAAGACAGAAAAAGTTTCTTACATTTATTGTATATCGTATGCTCTATAATAATTATTACTAACAGATATTATATAATATTAATAATATATCAAAATAAAATTCAGATATAAAGTTTCTTTATAAATCTTTTAGAGAACTCAAAGGTTAGGTTCTTTAGATCAATAATAATTAAATAAATGAGTAAAATTAAAAATAGGAATCAGCGCTATAAATGTTGTGCTGAAATATATATTTTAGCGTAGCGCTTGTATATCTATTTGATGTACGTTTCGATTAAATTCTAGCTTTCTTCAGCGTAAAATAGATGATTTGTATTTCACTGCATATGATCCACATATGCAGCTTCCCCTGGTTAATCTCCAACACCAAAATTTAGCCGAATACTAGAATTTAGCCGAAACGTACGTCAAATAGATATACAAACGCTACACTGAAATATATATATATACCTGGACTTTAAAATCTGTTAGTTATTTGAGCGCAAAACATTTACAGCGCGTCGATTCCTAATTGTCCAATTTTATACTCATGTAAATCTTTTATGTTTTCATGACGGATATAAGTGACTCTATTAAAATATTCATTCTATGATTTTCTACTGCCGTAATGATACGGATTTCGTTAAATAACGTTCCAACCTACGTTTGAGATCGCTTCGAACGTCGATGTGCAATTCGTCGACGAATCTAATCGATGGTAGCCGCCCGCAGCACGGACGATTGTATCGACGATGTGTGTTTTGACGGGCGTTCGTATATGCTTTCAGTGAAAATAATGTCTGGAGCGTTTCGCGATCTCGTGGCCGGCTCGCACGCGCAAATGTGCTGTAAGGAGCGAGCGGCTAAACCTCCGCAAACATTCGAAAATGAATATCAGGCGATCGAGAGGTCGCAAGAGCGCGAGAGGGTTTCGATGTAGTTCAAATGTTTCAAAATATATTTCATGCCGACGTATTGTACAGCTCCATCCGTTTCTCCGCTCTACAAATACGTATGTCCGTTCTCGATAAAAGCTATACTTTACACGTGTAAAAATCATCGTAAAAAAAATTTAATTGAGCAAAGAGTACTGTAAGCCTAGAAATTTCATAGAGTAAAGATAGGTTAAAAAAGGACTCGTGAAAGTTACAACTGCAGACTTTTGTTTAATTTAATATTTTGCTTAATACTTTAATTAATTAAATTTGAAATGATGTTGTGTAGAACAAAATGTTGTAACTTACTGCAATTTTATAATTAAATTTCAATATAATTGTATAATGAAATTTAAACTTTGTTTTCAAAGAAAGTAAACTCTCTTGTGTTATAAGACTTCCTTTCCAAAAATATGATTATACATATATAATAAATATAATATAATAAAATATAATATAATAAAATAATAAATAAATATAATCAAATATAATTAAATCAAAGAATAGCCATGTATTATATTTATTATATAAAATGTATTAACGCTTAGATAGAAAGAAGTTTTACGGAACAATTTCTGGGGCAATAATAATCCTGAAGTTATTCTATCTAATAATAATCCTAAAGTTGTTCTAACGATAATCATTCGTCAAACATCGATCGCACCTACTGATACAGATGCAAGATACACAAAATTTTCAGGTTGAATGCACAGGCATGTACACAAGAAGGGCACTGTTCCTCATGAAGTCTGGTATTCGTATATCGTCATGGATATAGGCCGTGTGGCCGTTTTGTTTGGCAAAAGCAAACTATTCCCCGAGGAGCCCATTTCCGTCAGGCGTGCGGATCGAGAATAGATCAACGGAGGGAATTGGGACGGTGCGTCGAGCAGAATTTCAGAAGTAGCCTCCTCCGTCAGTCAGGCTTTGGCATCCCCCGAATAGCAGGGTCTCTACTTTTTCCGTATAACTCGAGACGATCGTATCGTAGATAAGCTATATATAATATGTCGACCGGCTGATTTTGATCAGTTTGGCAGCAATCAACGATATCGTTATGACACGATTACGATGTCCTACATAATTCCAAGTTACATAAAAGGGATTTATGACTGCGATACATATGCAGTAGCGATACATTGTTGTCGAAACGTATTGTGCGAAAGGATTCGTCATCGCGCTAATAATAAACGTCCGTGGCTTCGCGCCACACCGTGAGAATGAAACCCGGACTAGGCTACATTTAGTGCCACATCACAACCGCATCTTGCGGTTATTTTACAAATGAACTTTCACAGTGAATACCTCGCATTAAAAAAAATTACTGAATTTTAATAAATATTTGTTTGAATAATACTGATTAAATACTTACTTAATAAACATATTTATTTAGTACGAGAGCCATTTGATTTAAGTACTATTTTTTTAATAAGTAAATGTTTATTTACTGTAAGTAAATGTTTAGCTATTACTATCTAAATATTTATTAAAATTTAGTAAATTTTGTTTCAGTATGCGGAATGCTGCAACCTTGATCGACCGACCACATTTTTGGCGGTGTCGTAGATTACGTGAGGAGAAATCCGGATACGCCTCTGCTTAATTTCCGCTCGCTGCTGAACGTTTGTTTTTGCGCGTAACAAACCGCACGATTACAGCACTTAATTCGCATTACACATATCTGACGTTTCTCTGTAAACTTGCGATATGGCTGAAAATAGACGGTGCGATCGATATGAAGAATATAAAGAGAAAACATCCAACATCTTTTCTCGAAGAAAAGTTAACGCTTAAATTGGAAAAACAAAATCTAATCTTCAATTTTTCCAAAAGAATAAAACAATGGTAATAAAACATCTTAACGCGATCTAAAGAATTAAACGTGATAAAAAAATAATTATTTTATTTCCTCGGGTAACAATTATGAGGAATTTATATGCATTTTCGGATGGAGCAACTTCCCCAAGACCAGAAAATTACACATTTACACATTCGCGTTCGGTTTCGTGTTCAGTACTGGCCCGCAATTACCGTATGTAATTCAATCGTGAGGATCAGCTTAATGCAAGTAGGATGGGTACGTATGCAGTAGCCAGTTCACAAAAATTAGTGTGCCGAAACTCGATATTGCAAATATTTCTTCGATTCACTTCAAAACATTAACCCGTAGTAATTAAATAATATCTAACATAACAAAAGTTAAGAAAAATTCAAAACGAATGGAAGTTAACATTTTGACTGAATGTATTTGTTTCTTTCCAAAATTATAATTATTATGATTCTAAAGTTTCACGTTTAAACATTAAATATTATAATATTAATATAGGAAACTGAATAGTTGCGATAGACGTCCGTAGAATTTGAGATTAAAAAATTTCAGTTGCAGAGTTTTTGTGGAATTCGTGTAAGCGCGACATTCTTCAGATGTCTTATATTCGCCATGCATTTGCTGAAAGCTTGGTAAATTTGTAACATGAGCTAAGTAAGCCAAAAATAAAAAATTAAATAGAGGTCGCAAAATTTGCAGTGATAAAAAGTGGAACAATTATTATAAGAAATTCTTAAAAAGCTTTGTAACTGGTATATTCTAAATAAAGATAAAATGAACTTAAAGTTCATTTTATCTTTATTTAGAATATACCAGTTGAAGGGATTTTATCACAAAACAATATCGCAGTCGCGTTATGATAATTAGAATGAATGTCAAGGAGTCTTTATGATGATGAGAATATATGTCTTATTAATGGAACTGACCTTCGCATTAATTATCACCACCTTGCACGGCATATTACATCATTACAACGGAATTTAGGCAGTTATGCCATTTCGATTCATGAGCGTGTATCTTGATGCGCGTAGGCGTCAAAGCACATTAGGAATTGCAATAATTGACATTGGTGTAACTAATGATCTATTCTCAACGCACACAGAGCTGGACACGTATTTGAAATGAAATAGTGTTTTTTAAATTAAATATTTTTTCCAATTCTTTAAATATTTTAATTTAAAAAACACTATTTGTAAGACTAATTGTTTTTGTATTTTATATTTTAGCGGAGCACATAAAAATATTTTATATTTTGTATTTCAAATACCAAGATTAACAATCAATCTCATTATTTGAATTACAAAATACAAAAAACAATCAAATTCTTTTTTTGCTTTATTCAACATTTTAAACAGAAAATACGTAATATTTTCATATGCTCCGCTGAAATAGTTTTAACATTCTATCAACCAATTTGAACGTTCTACATATAATTATTTTGGTGGTTCGATAAATTATTTTCATAGCTAAATTTTTAGATACTCTTTCCGTAAAACCGTTCTTTTTATGTACGATTATCACGTTTATTAAAAATTTTTATCGCAAAAAAATCTGGCTTTTAAAATCCGTTTCTCACAATTTTTTCGGATATAAAATTTATCTGGCCTTTTTTAATAATACAGTTTATTGAGTGAAAATTTTTGGTGATTAGAAAAATAGTTTCCAAGAGTAAGATTACTATATTAAAATATATATGTTACATGAAAAAAATTTCTCATTTTTATTCTAGAAAGCACGTGAATATTAAACAAAAAATACATAATAAAAAGAATTTAAAAAATTGAGGTTACGGTGGAAAAAGAAACATGTAAGCAAAGATATTACTTCGTAAATAATGACATTAAAAATTACTTATATAACACATTTCTCATCGTAACGTAAAAAATAACATTTTGTTTATCAAAATGTTTATTCATTTCTTAACCACTATCTAAACTTATTTAGAATAACAAATGCAGCTTTTTGTATTTACTTATTATATATTTGCTCTATTAGAAAATAATTAATATATCTATTATTTTCTCGTTATGATTTATGTACAAAGTAATAAATATATGCATCCCTGATCTAAAAACATTGTTCAAGATCTTCAGTAAAAATCGTGAGGTATCGTACAAGTCTTATTGTCGCTTTTCAACTTTCTGTAGGGACAAGTTTAAGCCGGAAATCTCGCAATAATATGCAGACGTTTCCGCGGGGTGATGTACAAAGAAATTCGTCAGTCTTCAAAGTGAAGACTGCCTCTTTTTTCCCCTCTCGATGAGGTAAACAGCTGCAGAAAAGGAGCGACGAACGTGGGCTGGCGAGGGTAAATACCAAGTGCCTTCTCAACCACCCTCACCACTATCCTCATCACCACTTCACACCCCCTTTACATGGAGTAACCTTACTCCAAAACTGCTCTAATAGTCCATTGTCCAACATTCAAGCGACAAATTCCCAACCCACCATTCGCGTTGTCACGACTTTATTTCACAGTTTCACGAACGAAAGTGAAAGCTTCGATTATTGAGATACATCGAGTTGTGGAAAAGCTCGAATGGAAAATGATTTAGACAGAAAAATCGATTTTGCTGAAATATTTAAAAACTTGATATACATCTGAAAATTTGGCTAGATACTAAATCTGAAAATAATTTTGTTAGACCAAAATAATTACGTAGGGATCTCAAACATGCTGAACAATGTTGCAAAAAATTTTGACACTCCAGCAACTAATTTAAACATTCTATATAAATATTTTGATAGTACGACAAAATTATTTTCAGATCTGTATTTAACTAAATTTTTAGGTACTTCAGCAAAAACCTTTCTTTCTGTGTAGCATTCTACGCGACCATTCTTGAGTCATCGCATGACTCGCAGCCAAATTCATCTGCAAAATATACCTCGACAAAATTACCAGACAACAACAAATGAGATACGCATTGCACAGATTGTAAAAATAAAACATTTATAAGAAATACAACATTTATTAATATTGTACAATAGTCAATAACCGCTTTTTGACTTTTTGCGATACCAGCAGAGAAGCGACAAATCTGACTCACTCTGTATAGGCGCATAACTAATGTCCAGGTGGCGAAATTTACATCTGTGTCTATTTGCGTGACATACAATTGAAATACAACGACGTCTCGAATCGTTGCCCGTGTCTCACAGCATTTCAATGACAGCGAAAGCATGCGGAGACATGAGTCAGCACTTACAAATATACTTTGAGGTAGATGATAGATTTATAGTTGATCTTCCTTTACTTATATTCAACGTTGTCGAAATTAAATCGTGCATTTTTTAAACGAGTTACAGCGGTTAGTAAACAGTTGCTAGAGAACTTGAATTAATAATCTTTTTTTATAAAATAAAAACGGAAGATGAGAATAAATAACACAGATAAACGAATTTGCTATCCATTTTTTAAAATATAGCTAACGGAAGCATTCAGTTGTCATAAATTGACAAATGTTTATAATTTTAATAAAAATAAGTGCATTTATAATGGCATTATAAAATAAAAGCGGAAGCAAAATTATTAAGCAGAGTTTCACACACACACACACACACACACACATATCCTATGACATCATCATAAATGCAATATTTATATACATGCCATGTTATTACAGGACTTCTCCTTAACAATTTTCTTTAGTTTGTGTTTCATTCAATTGGATGCAAATTGCAAGTGTCACTGTAGAAAAAAGGCGCCATTAGAAGAGACCAACATATAGTGGGGATAAATAAAAATCAATCAAGACAAAATTTTTTTTAAGTTAATCGTTAATAAATTTCAAAGAAAACTGTTGGATTATTAATAAATTTTTTTTTAGTGTAAGATTTTAAAAGAAACTACTTTAAAAGAAATTCATGTTTTGATTTCAGAGGGCATTTTTAAAAAATCCAACTCCATAGCTTTTTAAAAAATGAATTAACGATTAATTTAAAAAATTGTCTCTATCGGTTAAGAATTACTGTAGCAATTTATAAACGGTAAATTTTTATTTGTCTTTACTATGAAACTAGGAGAAGAAAAGCGCGTAATTAGACGCACGACAAGCCGATGCTGAATAATCGTCGTTTTAATTGACTATGAAAAAAACGGGAGTGTAAATCAAATATAAGAGAAGAGTGACAGAATTAGTCAGAATTAGTTTAAACAAAGCTTCTAGGAGACTAAAATGGAAACAATGAAATATAAAAGAGATATTTAGCCTATTTTAACGTTTCTTAATTTTCGTTTTCGCCTCCTAGAAGTATCATTTATGTTCTTTCCTTACATTCGACTAATTGTTCTAGTTTTTATTTTCGTCGGTCATTCCGATAGGATGTAAAGATTTTCCCCTCTTTTTGCAATAATTTTATTTCTACTACAAGTACAATATCGAATTCTTTGAAATCCTCTGAAAGAAATATTCCGAGTCAAATAAAGAGCGATCGTTACGTCGCGCGCGCGTATAACAGTCGTGATATCTTTTTATAATCCTAAAAGTCGCAGTGGAAATAACGAATTGTCTGCGTTAGATTTATTGCATTTTGTTATAGTCACGTTTCGTGAAATATCAGGTGTAATGAAAATATAAGGTCCAATAGCTTTATTTATTTTTGAACCAATTTATTTTAAAATTTATCTTATTATGGAACTGTTCTCGAATTGGATTCTGATCGGAATTATTCAATTTTTCCCTAGATTTCTATTGTATTTTTTAAGGAAAATGGAATAATTCCAATCGAAATTCATTTCGAATAGTTTCATAATAATATGTATTGATTTCTTTTCATTTGTGCGAGTTTCATCAATTGCTTTATATGAGATAATTTTATTTATACGGCATATATAAATACGTACATATATATAGCGATCGTGTTTTTACACAGAAATCTAATATTAGTCAATTTAATATTAAAAGATAGTAATTAATTATTTATTTGGAAT
Source organism: Trachymyrmex cornetzi (assembly GCF_001594075.2). Classification (NCBI taxonomy): domain Eukaryota; kingdom Metazoa; phylum Arthropoda; class Insecta; order Hymenoptera; family Formicidae; genus Trachymyrmex; species Trachymyrmex cornetzi. Next base: position 5,764,325 of record NW_017300169.1, on the reverse strand, counting down.
AAGACAAGTACTGAACAATAGTGCTTTTAATATTTAAAAGTAAATAATAAGTAATTTAATTATTGTCTTTCAATATTTTAAGTTGGCTAATAATTAGATTTTTGTAAGAGATACATTACAACATTTATTTGATATCGAAATTGACACGCGAAATCGACTTAAGTAACTATTTTATCAAAGGGACCGATTTCCAATGTCGGAATCATACATATACTATTTCGTACAATCCTACAACGCAGTAATTCTCCTGAAATTACCGCATGTCCCGCAGACGAAGCTAATACACCGAACGGTATCGGTATCGTGTTTCCAATTAAGCGCCAATTATTCTAACATTTTCAGGCCAACACTTCAACCACCGGATCATTACCGAACTCATCGGAAATTGATTATGCGGAATACACACGAGAATACGCGCGCCGAGGGAGCGTTGTATCAGGAGTAACCTTACAATAATTAACGAAAGATGGGGCGATCTGTTGCAGATATTTACTTTAAGAATGCAGTTTTTTAATGAAAATTATACCGTATGTATAAAGTACAATGATTATGAAACAGGTACATAACAAATTATATTAACAGTTATAAAATGCATTTCTCGGTGCAGCTTATTATCTAACTTTTGGAAAGATATCTCCCCTCTTCTCATTAATCATCACGAATATTAAGGTTCGTTCCGGCGATTTGGTCGTTAGGCGCAGTAGTATCGGCCTTAAAGAATTAGAAGACTCGACTTAAGTGATCCACGAATCATACTTGAATTGCGCTCGTCTATCAAGAGGGAAATGAGAGCTCTGGCACCTCGAGTACGAGAAGATTAGTGGCTCGGTCGCTACGTTAATATTTCAGCGCTTTATAGTCGCGTTTTATGTATGGTGTTGGCTGTTTGTGTCTTACGTCACCGTCGCGTGACATCAATCCAGCGACATCATATAACCATTCCGATAATAGAATATTCAACAATCTTGCAATGAACACGATAAACCAACAAAGATAGGCAAATTTAATTTTAGGTAAGTATGAATCTCAACGTTAACATATATTACATCTAATAGGATTGCGACACGCTGAAAAAGAATTTACTAAATCTTAATAATATTTATTTTTATAGTATTATACTAAATAAACATTTATGATAAATAAATATTTGAAAAGAAATGATAATTAAATTAAATTAATGATTTTTGTATCAAATATTTACTTAGAACTATATTTAATAAATTGATTTTTTTCACTGCAATCAGGCAGGTATTGTGAATTAATGAAATAAAATTCACGATAAAAATAATGCTAAATGTAACTTTTTATAAAGGACAATTGTATAAATAAATATTAAAAGATAAGCTGAAGATTAACAATGTTAAATTAAAAATCATATTTATTTAGCAATAAAATTAAGTAAGATATAAAGCTAACAACTTTGAGCAAAGCTGCTAATGTCCTTGCAGTTTTATTTGTTTCGCGTATTACACACAGTGCATCGCTTCACGCATTGATACAGCGATGTTAATTGTTTCAACTAATAATTTATCCACATCGTCGGAGAAATCTCGTAAAGACCTACAAAATAGCGGGTCGTAAGAGCTTTCGCTTGAGTCACTGGCAGACCTAGCCTTTTCGGTTTCTCCATCGAGGAAGAGAAGAGCAAACGATCCGTCTGTCGTGATCTCACTGAGTTAAGAGTAAAACGGTGTTTTTGGTAGGATCGGCGCGGATCCATGGCCGCGATGAAAAGAGCCGCGGGCGAAAAAGGGCAAACAAACCGCATGACATAATGTGTCCAAGAAGACGTCGCGACGCGTCATTATCCCGGCGCGTGCCTAAACCGGTTGACTTTCCTTTCGAGCGATTTCCTGAGAGCGATGACATTACGAGAGAAATGGACGACTGACTGGCTGACTGACTAGCTGGCCGGACTCAAAGTCAAGAACGAGAGGCACGCTCGCGTCTGCGGTTACGGTTCGTTACACCGTATCGGCGACGCGAATTTCGTGCGTATGTGGCAAAATTTTTCGGCCGATGAAAAAACCGAGAACTTACTGTAAACGCGACAGGAGAGACCGCTATACTTCGAGAAGAGGAAATGGAACCGCGTAATTTCTTATTATAATTATTGAGAGTCATTTGTATAAAGTAACTCCGGCAAATACGGCATAGAAGTCAGAAAAAATAGGAGTGGGGATAATTTTCCCGCAATTACTCTGTTACATGTCTTTACGTTATATTAGTATATTGTGTTATGATTTCAGCTTTTTATTGTTAACATTAATGAAGTTTGGGGTATGTGAAGTTAGCACCTCAACTATAGTACTCAGGAGTTCTGATTAGAGTTCCCGTTTCTTTTTGACAAAACAAAGAGTTCTATATAATTTATAACAAGAGTTCCGCTTAATAAGTATTTTTAAACAATTTTTAAAAAATGGGGTGCTAACTTCTTATCGAAAATCGAGATCCAATAGTTCTGAGCGGCCTAATAGTTTCATTTCGTGAATACCTAGAGTTCCTGATACATAAAAAAAATTTTTGCGAAATAAAAAATTGAAAATTTTTGAAAAATCAATTTTTAGTTACAATAGTTCTGAATGGAGTTCCTGTTTCCTTTCAACGATACAAAGAGTTCTCTGTACTTTTTAACTCGAGATTCCCTTAATAACAATTTTTAAACAATTTTTAAAAAATAGGGTGCTAACTTCTTATCGAAAATCGAGATCCAGTTCTAAGCGGCCCAATATCTTCATTTCGTGAATACCTAGAGTTCCTGATACATAAAAAAAATTTTTGAAAAATAAAAAAAAATTTTTTTTTAAATTGTTTAAAAATTGTTATTAAGGGAATCTCGAGTTAAAAAGTACAGAGAACTCTTCGTATCGTTGAAAGGAAGCAGGAACTCTATTCAGAACTATTGTATCTAAAAATTGATTTCTCAAAAATTTTTAATTTTTTTTATTTAAAAAAAATTTTTTTATGTATCAGGAACTCTAGGTGTTCACGAAATGGAGCTATTGGGCCGCTCAGAATTATTGGATCTCGATTTTCGATAAGAAGTTAGCACCCCATTTTTCAAAAATTGTTTAAAAATTGTTATTATGAGAATCTCGAGTTAAAAAGTACAGAGAACTCTTCGTATCGTTGAAAGGAAGCAGGAACTCCATTCAGAACTATTGTATCTAAAAATTGATTTCTCAAAAATTTTTAATTTTTTAATTTTCAAAAATTTTTTTTATGTATCAGGAACTCTAGGTATTCACGAAATGAAGCTATTGGGTCACTCAGAACTATTGGATCTCGATTTTCGATAAGAAGTTAGCACCTTATTTTTCAAAAATTGTTTAAAAATACTTATTAAGCGGAACTCTTGTTATAAATTATATAGAACTCTTTGTCTCGTCAAAAAGGAACGGGAACTCTAATTAGAACTCCTGAGTACTATAGTTAGGGTGCTAACTTCACATACCCAAGTTATTGTGAGTTGAATTGATTTGTCACTGTAATAAGTAGCGCCATCATAAATTATAATCTACATAAAATGATTATTGTAGGCCGTGTAAAAGATTTAGTGGTTATTTCGTGATACATACGTGTAGAGGAATAGTAAAGCATGTTGTATAGCAAAATACAATTGCTTTGTTTTCGTATTCTTTGTTTAGTTTGTTGTCTTGTATATTCCACCTGTTTGGGATATATGACATTTTTAGCGGGCAGGATTTATGTCCAAAGCGTACAAAGTGCGCAGATTGAATTCAGTGTACTAAATGCAATAAACGCATTACATGAAATATGTACCTCATGTCATAATACTTGTAATATATGTAGGAAGATTGTAATTATTATTTATTACTACATATACATATTTATATCATTCGTATTCCTTAATAAAACTTTATAAACGCATTTTATAAGTTATTGTGTCATTTTATGTCTTATTCATATACATTAATTGTAAATTTTTCATGAGCCGTATATATCTCCCTCTTTCTATGAGCCTTATATCCCACCCCTATGGGATATATGACAAAAGTGCAAAGGTTTCAAAAAGTTCATTTTTTAACACAAAAAATAAATATTTCTAATTTCTAATTTTTTTTCATAATAGTAGACAGCACAAAGTTTTTACTGATATAATTCGTTTACTTTTTTCAAACATAGTAAATATACTTAATAAATTAAGTTTTTGATAGGTGCGGCATATATATCGGAGTTACCCTATGCCCTATATCATATACGTTTTTATGTATCGATGAATTTGTAGGATATCCGCGCTGATAGATAAAAATAAAAAAAAATTCGCTTTTTTCGAACTTTTTCTTTTAGGATTTTTTTTAGGGATAAAATATATGCCGCGCAGAGATAAAAGATCAAACTTTCTTTTTTCTTCGATTATAAAATTGAAGAAAATATTTGATTCAAATAATTGTCAATCTTCTATTGCTTCAACAATTGTTCGTTGGATTGATTATTAAACAAGATAAACGTGTAGAAATGTGTAATATTGATTAAATACAATTCATGTGAATTATTCGTTTATTACGAATTATTTGCACAAATTAATAAATCAGAGATAAGACGTTATATCAAATTACCAAATTGAAACAAATGTTTGAGAAGATGATAATTGAGATGAGTGTTAAACTTATTAACCGACCAAACGAGATATGAAACTATACGATTCCATGTGTAGGCAATGATGAATCGACCGAATTAGTAATGTCGAGAATTCGCGTAATGCCAGGGTCATGCGTGGTCGTTTCCTCGCATTATATCCTCTCTATATCACATAGAAATCACGTAGCGCAAAATTGAATTCTTTAACACACCTTGTTTGAGCACATGATGAACATTGTTTCTTCGATTGGAATGTCTTTATCTGATCGATATATTTACAAAAGCGCAAAGATTAGATTCGTTATATATGTATATATCTATCGCGTTGCAATGAAACGACATCGTGCAAATAAATCATCTGCTCGTCCCAACATGATATTTAATTTTATCTTATGATTGTATATATGTAAATGATAAAATTTTTAAAGAATATTTTATAATTATATACATACTTTCTAAACGTGAATCACTTTAGTGCTACACTTATAACTGATGTAATCATCAACGATTTACTATTTTTCAATAAAAATACACCAGTTCACATTTAGAGATGATTTTTTGCAAATTGGAAGGCATTTCAATATTTGTTAATAATTACATCGGTTACAAATATAGCACTAAAGTCAGTAATATAAGATAAACTGATTCACTTTTTAGAGAGTAGATTATAAAACTTTTTTAAAATATTAAATTTTTAATGTAGACTATCTGTATCGTGGGAAAAACGGTTTTGCTGAAATATCTAAAAGATGAACTAGATAAATCTGAAAATAATTTTATTGGACCATCAAAATAATTATATAGGTCGCTCGAAAGATGAATAACGCTGCAAAAAGTTTTGATATTCTCGCAATCATAAGCGTCCTACATAATTATTTTGATGGTCCAATAAAATTAATTCCAGAGATCTATGTATTTAATTAAATTTTTTAATATTTTTTTGTACCTGAATATTCCTCTTCTGCTTGCGCTTTTATGCATTACATATAGTAGGCACAGTTTACAATCAAGCAACTGATAAATTAGTTGCAGAGCAATTAATGAGTTAGTTGCAGAGAATTAATTTGCAAGAATCGTCTGCTAACGGAGACGATTGTTTCCTTTCTACAATTAATTTTTAATGGTGTAACATACATCTGTGTAATTCGCGCACATACCTACATCCCGCGTGTCATTGAGTTTCTATAAATCATGTCGCGAGTGGGAAATTTATCTCGCAGCGTCCGCGTTAGACAAGATATTCTCGAGGTAGAATAAAAAAAATCGGATCCGTTTTGTAACTCGCGTGTGAGTAAAACGCTTTCTGTCCGCTTGGCGTAAACCGCGGAATTATTCATACAAAGGCACAGTCCGTACGCATTATTCACATAAAAGTTAAAAGTTCTGATGTGATCTTCAGACTGCAACTAAATATACAGGGTGTCCTACAATTCGCAACTTGAAATACTCCAGCAAGGAAGTTTTCGAAAAATTTGGTAAAGAAGTTATTTGTAAATTTTTATTCCAAAATTTGTATTTTTATTCTAAACAGTTTCTGAGAGATAGTAGTTTAAATGTATTCTCTAAATCTGAATCAGTGGATAATCACTAATATCAGTGCCAAGTATCCCACTGGATAACTTATAGTGACTATCCATACTGATTCAGATTTAAAGAGTAGCCCATTATAAACTACATTTAATCATACACAGAAAAAAAAACTATTCTTAAATCAACTATAATATATTCATATATAAGCAAAAATATTGTAATCTTGCTTTAAAAATTTTAGTCTTGATATAAGATTTATTTGTATTGATATAAGATTTTTAATTGAGGAAGTCTTGAATTAAGCGCAAAGTAATGCTTGCATCAAAACAAATTTAATCAAATCAAGATTGATATTTTTGAAGCAAGATTATAATATTTTTGGTTATATTATATATGGTTATATTTGGTTATATTATATATGAATATAATATGATTGATTTAAGAATAGTTTTTTTTTCTGTGTACTATATTTAATCACCTGTCAGTGACTATTTAATGAGCACACTAAAGTGCACTCTATCTATCGTAAACGCGACTCATGAACAGATGGTCATCTATACGTAATCTATAACTATATTTAAACCTCTATTATCTAAATAATTACTGCTTAAAATAAAAATTTATAAATAACTTTTTTATTTAGTTCTTCGAGAACCTCCTTGTCGCAGTATTTTGAGACACCTATACATAATAAATATATGATCAAGGGCGCCAACTTGCCGATTAGCCATGTGGAATTGGACCAGCGTCGCTATATAAAAAATGAACATATCCCAATATTTTCCCTTCAGCCTCACGTTCATGACCTTTTCTTGTTCCCGAAGCGAAAGTAAACTCCCAACTCTCCTCTGACGAACTGGCCACTACTAGCTGAACACAACGATATTTTTCTAATAATGGACTAGTTTCTCCATTGCAAATTTTATCAAGAATCATGCTCACTAGGCACTATATACGAAATCTCTACTTCATTACATTTTTCCCTCCATCCTAGACAATCTCTGAAATCTCCGAATGTACGGATAATAAATTATTGGATGCGCAGTACTTTTCTGCAACAATTCGTCGTCAAAAGGTTAGATAATGAAATACATAAAGAAAAATGTCAGACCAATCACAGACGAGTCTACGCGTTGGCTCTGATTAGAAGGCTTCTAGTTCTATCCTTGTTTTAATATCTAATGAAAAATAAATAGTTACACGTTAGCGCTAACAGTGCGCTCCTCAAACGCTTCAACCGACTCTACGAGAAACCATAGACGGCATAGGCTACTATAGCGATCTTCTATATTCGCGGAGAAAAAAATACGGACTATGTTACAAAGGAAAGGAGAATTGCGTGAATATTTTATCGCGCTCTGTTCGCTCAGTAATTGAAACTTTGAAATAAAAGTTACAAAAAATTGAACTATTTTCGCTCAACACTAATTATTTTAAAAAATTGTTCATGTATGGAATTCCACACACGAAAAATTCTGACGTGTGGAATACTCCACACACTCTCCGCAAAAGTTGGCGTCCATGTATGATAATTGTAGAATCCTGCGTTCAATAGCATTTTTAAACTTGTATTGAGACACCAGTCTCTAATAGGAAGCAAATAATTTTTTCTTTGACTTTTAATTTATTCCTTTATTTTATTAAATCCCTGAAATATATTAAATTCGATACAAGCTTCTTGCTTCGAAAGTTCGACAATAATAATAGATGAGTTTCAGATTATATTTGTTCATTATGGTAAGTTTTATTTTTAAATCTAAACTAATAATCTCACAATCAGATATTTACAGAAATTTAATACTGGATTTACTGAAAAATAGTAATTAATTATTTATTTCAAGTACTGAACAACAGTGCTGTTATATCTTAAAATAAGATGTAGGGGGTAAGTTTTTTATAAGGATAAGCAAATTATATATCTTATTTTGTCAGTCATATTGGTTTACTGCATCGAGTATCTGCAGTAATGAATGCGCTGCAACTGTCACAAATGTGCGTATTTTTGAACAAGTCTATTTCAATAATGTGTGGATTTAAACTTCGCACAATAAGATTCTACTTCTTCTGCGCGTGTATCTCGCAGGCATTTCTAATTCGCGAATCGATAAAACATCAAAATTCGTGACGCGAAAAAAACCGTCAAAAATAGAGTCTCGGTCGATGGTTTCTGTACATTATATGTATCGTATAATGGTATAACCGCAATTCGATCCACCTGTGCTATTCCTGCAAGACAACTCTTCAAAAGCTCCTTTTTGACTGCCAAAATCTATTTGTCGTTTACGATCTACTCGCTTGCACGCTTTAATTTAAACCAAAGCGTTTCGTCGAACATCCGGATTTGTTGACGGTTTCGCAGAAATCATGCAGAAATACAACTTTGCACCGCGATTATCGCAGGATGCAGAAAATTACATTAGTCCCGACGGACTTTATTTCACGCATATTTGCCTTCTCTCTGGGGTTATAGATACTGTGCACTTTCCGTAATGAATTATTTTGTTTCACTATCAAATCTTGTTCATCATTTGCGCTCAGTTTTAATCACTCTCGCGTATGCAGATTATTTTCGTAAATAAATAAAATTCACGACGCTTTAAGGTAATCATCGTTAATTCATCGGTCAGCTAAAAAGAGGTCAAGTCTCGGCAAAACATGTTTTCTTTAATGGCGAATCGAGACGGATGACAGATAAAATAATTGCAATTTGCGCACATGAATAAAATATTCTCTCGTTACTTCTCGTGGCCTCGTGATTATTATCACCGTCTTCGGACTCGAGTGACAAAGATCATTCGAAGATGAGAGACAGAAATTCTGAATTTTCACATTTATATTCGCGTTAATTGAAAAACTCGATTAATCTCGTTGCTATTCCCCGATTTTGCACGTATCGCATTTCTCTGCGAGTATAGATAGGGTTATTAAAATTTTGCATACTTTAGAAACGCGATTAAAAAGATCGATTGCCGACAATAAATGTAATTAAATGATAATAAAATCATTAATTTTAGTAGCAATAAAGCAATTATTCATATATTAATAAAAACGAGAATTAATATTATTAAAATTAATATAATTAATATAATAGAATCTATATAATAAAATTTAATCATTTATTATATTTAAATGCGATGTAACAGCATAAACCTTATATACAGTGTTATATGTTAAAATATATAAATGTCATATTATTTATATTGTAAAGGTGCACATACTTTTAATGTTATTCTTTTTTAATTATTTTTTAAATAATTAAATACATTTTCTCCTAAACTTTTTATTTTGTAGAATAAAATATTTTGTCATCCAAAAATGAGGATTTTAAATAGCAAAGAGTGCGTAAAAATATCGTACGAAAAAAACTATATACTAATTGTGGTTGTGCGACGGTGAATTAAAATGTTGATAATTATACAAAATAAACCAAACAAATTGTAATCGCAGTTACATGATCTATAAGTGTTACTTGGGCGCGTTGATTCGCGTCCGCGAATAAAAAGAGATCCAGGCTTCTCCCCTCGCAATGAAGACGAAATGAAAAAGAATCGAAACGAGCCAGAGCGATAAGATGGTCGCTGACTAATTGACGGCAGTGAGTTCATATTCGAGATGATCACACAGTTAGATGTGCACACTTGTATACATTACGCTTACACAGTAAGCGCGTATTTATAGAGCGTCGCTCCATAATCCGAAGGAGAGAACTTTTTCGGCGGTTGCGTGTGACGAGATTGCTGGAAATAGATGACGGTGCCGACCGGTTTCTTCTTAACATCGTCATATCCCATCCACTTCCTCCGATTCCATTCCCCGCCTCGTCAGTTCACGATTCCCTGGATAATCGCGAAAACTGGGGCGATTCTAGCGTATGAAGCTTAACTAAAGCGATTAGTCGATGAAACGCCGATGATAAGGCGAGCGATAAGTTTACACACATTATATACGATTATAAATGCTTGCAGACTCTTAAAGAAGAATAGGAGCATTTTGAAAAAGCAGATACTTTTGCAATTGCAAGTTTGAAGAGGCGATGTTCTGTTTGGGAGGAGCTCTAATTTCTTTATTTCATGATCACTTTTAATCCAAGAATAGTGCAATATTTTTATACTCCTGCGGTACAAAATAATGAATTGTTGTAAAATATTGTTTTGTATAGATATTTTTTAATATATTTTTTCTTTTTTAACAATTGTTTTTTACAAACTTTTAAATATACAATAAAAAATCGATATATCAATTAACATCATTATTTTTTTTTAAATAACTTCTATTCTATTTAATATTTGTTTGGTTCTATTTCTACTTACTTTTTCAGAACATTTTAATAAAATCTATATCCTTAATGTCCTCAATTAATTAAATCTAGGAACAATTAATAATATACGATACATACGTTATTAATATTGTAATTTCAATTTAACATCCTAAGTGATCGTTTATGTAAAAAAAAAATCAAGTGACTATTCTCAGGTTAAGTAGTCGCGTTGCAGTTACTAAAATTAAAATTAAGAAGAGAAAAAGCGTTACTAGCTTGATAGTCTTTCATTTAACTATTTTTGTGCTGCTTGACACATTTTAGAAAGATGGAGAATTGGTGTCTACTTGACCGACTTAAAAAGTGCAAACGTAAAGTGTGAAACTAATCGTTGCTTTTTAGCCTCAAACAATGCAGAAAAAGATTATCACATGTGAAAATATGTATACAGAATCAAACGAAAGCCATATATAAAACATAACATAACTTTCATCAAAAGTCCGAGAAAAAGATTATATATGTATAAAAAAAGGACAAAATAAAAACGCTAATTCAAAACTTTTGCAATACTTTATGCCACTCTTGCTGTCTTTTGCTTTGTAAATGACGAGCAGTAACATCTGCATTGTCTATCTAACTTACGGAAGCTGACACAGCTCTAAACGAGATAACCGGCCCTTCTGCACCAGAAATACCAGAATGTGCTTTCAAACAATATTTTCTAAATGCATGTGAAAATAGAATATAATTTTCCTATATAATTTAAAGATCGAAATATATTAAGCTATTGAATGCAATATTTTATGTATCAGTAAGATTTTATGTAAGATTACTGCTATAAGAATGCATATATAATGCGAAGATATAAACAACAGATTAATTCGAAAAATCACGTTAATACTTAACACGTAAAGTTAGAAATAATAATGTATAATAATAAAGATATTCTGGTAGATAAATTTAAATCTGCATTAGGAGGATAATTATAAATATACTGCACTAAATTAATAATTACACCATTAATTATAATTTTATATTATCGTATTAAAGACGTATATAAAGGTTTACTAAAATAAGAGAATAACAATTCGTGTACCATTTGTTGACGGTGATCCACATTCTTGTCGTTTCCTATATCACGCGAGCTATTGTTCTCAACGTTAGCAAGAAGAACCGAATTAAACCACGGCAAGGTACCGTATATCAAGACGTCGAGGAAGAAAAAAAGCAGAAGGGAGAAATGAGCAAAAAGTTTGATTGCGGGATGCACGCGTGTATTCGCTGTACGAATGCACCTGATGCATGAACAAACGTACAGGTCACAGATACACAGGCGCCGTACGTAATCCACATTAACACCTGCAATTAACTTCGACGTAGGCGGAAGGCGAGTCGTCTGACCTAAATACCATACACGTGCATGAAAAAAAAAAGAAGGTGTTTTTCAAAGTGAAGAGTACACCACGTCACTTCATGACGACGACGGAAGATGGAAGAATTAAACACCACGTCCCCCGTTTTGTTCTCACGTTTTGCACATTATCTTTAAGAGCACGTTCAACTCGATTAAATTCTCGCATCGGAATCTGCAACCACTCGTCTTACTCGTTATCGCGATATCACGATGTTTCATACTTAGTTTTTTTTTATAATTCTTAGACGTATGCAAATCATGATGTAAAAATACAAAATGCAACATCGTACTCTGGCAGCTGAATCGATTTGGAACTAATTTCTGATTGGCGATAAATTTTTAATGACGGCTTTGTATTGGTATTTTTAACCCTTCACTGGCAATGTTGAGTTTTAAAGGTATAGTTGATTTTTTTTATCGTGGATTCTGAAATATATAAATCTGTAAAATGTAAGTAAAATACAATTCAACTTCTATATATGATAATAAAAACTCGTTGTTAAACCTTTCACCAAAATTTTTTCACGCTGTAAATCAGTGTATTTTTACTGACTCCAATGCTATACTTATAACTGATGTAATCATCAGCGAATATTTACTGTTTTTCAGTAATAATACACTGATTCACTCTTTTAGAGGTTATGATTTTCTGCTGATTCAATCAGAACCATAACTTCTAAAAATAAATCAGTGTTATTATTACTGAAAAACAGTAAATATTCGCTGATATTACAGTTATACTGATTCACTTTTAGAGAGCATTTTTATATAGTCCGGAACAATAAAAATTTGCATTGAAGTTGGAAAACCCAGGTTGCGGATGAAAAGTAAAAATTACACATTGACAATGAAGAATTAAGATTTGGGGCCAATTAATGGTTTATATTAATTTTTAAGATTTGGAATCAATTTCTATAATTGATCACAAGAATTTAATTATCCATAGGAATGTTACACCTGATACATTCTTACATCACATATATAGCAAATAAACATTACTAGTCTTTATCACCAATTCAACAAAGCAATAATAGTATAAATGAAAATTGTCAATTAATTTTTTATGCGTTTCGGTTAATCATAAAAAAATACATAATGCGAGGGAATTAAATCGACGTAATATGTACGTGGAAAGTACGTTGACCGTTGTCGTTACCTAAGCGAGCTCGGTGTACATAGGTACCACACGCGGCGCGAAGGCAGAAACATCGTCGCCGCTGACAAAGCTACATGATAAAGAGAAACCTGGGCGTCAAGTATTACGCTGTTAACCTTCAGCGGTGTGGAGAAGAGCCGTCTTTACCGTTTCTAAGCGGCGGCGGCGGCGGCAGCGGCACGGCGATAAAACGCGGCATGTTGTAAATAATTGCGACGGCGGGACACTCCATTTGCTGTAATTTTCGTTAATAATTCAATAGCGCACTCGGGGAGATGATTGAATAGTGAAAGAAGCTTGGCGCGTCGTCTGACGCGAAATATATGTATAGTCTGGCGGCGATAAGCTGTACCTATACATGTGTTCGAGCACGTGCAGTTTATGGCAAATTATGTAAACGCTAATTTTGGTAAAATTTAAGTAAATTGAAACCGTTGAAATTTCAGAATTTTTAGGAAGAACTTGACTAATTCATCAGCCTTTTTCGTTTTTAGATTTTTTTGACGTCATGCAAGGAATTAAATAAGTAGATTATGTTTTATATAGAAAATACTGTAAAAAAAATAAAAAAGGAGACATTTATATAAGTAGTTTATTTTAATTTATATCTAATCTATGAACTACGTTTATCTTTTTTTTTTACATTCGTTCAAAGGTAGCTTCGCCAATCTCGTCTTCGCGCGGTTGCTCCGATAAGACACTTGCTAAAATTTCAAGTATGGATCAAATCGCAATCTATGTTGACGCGACGATAATGACATTTGGCGTCTGGCGCGATGCGAAAACTAGGAAACGAGCGCGTCCGTGACGCCCTTCTATACTTGGAACGAATTATGCGAAGCCGCTGCATTAAGTCACGCGTGGCCTCCTGGAGGCACTCTCGCACGCGGTCTTACGCGCGCGTGTATAAATATCTACCTACAAACACTCACTCGCGTGCGAGATACTTTGAATATGCGAAGCGCGTTAAACGTTTCAACGGGAAGCTAGGATTGCGTTTGATTAACTTTGCCGGATCGCCGTGCATGCGTGCGCATCGCTTAATGATAATGCACATCACGAATCGTTAGGTCATTTAAATCGATTTGTCTTGAAAACAGATGCATTTTAGGAATTTTTTCCTTTTGTACCCTCTCGAAACATTTCCGTGATACTTTGGATATTGATATTAAAATACGACAACTTTAATTTGCTTTTTGTCTTTTTTCATCTTATTTGATAAAATCTTTTTCATTAAAATTTTTTTAATTTTATAAAAGAATATTAGATAAAATATTATACTCAAACAGTTATATTTGTTAAATACTCAAAATATACAATTTATTGTATTATTCAAATGAATAAAAATACAAGAATGTGAAATCTTTGGTTTGAAATATTTATAATATTTGAAATTGTGCTTTTTTTAGAATTCTAATTTTTACATATGTATTTAGATGTACAATATCTAGCAAAAATTAAAAAAACAATTATTTACAAAATTCTAAAGTATTATATATCAGAAGATTAATTATATCTTATTATACGTATATATGTATAACAAAAAAGTGCAATATTGTAATAAAATAAAAAATAATAATTACAAAATTCTAAACGAATAAATAATTACTATTATTATCTGCTGTTAATCATCTTGGTCAAGCGTTGTGCAACATCATTTTAAATTCTGGTCGGTGATTAACGCGATTTAGATATGTGGCGCCTTATCGAAGCACGCGCAACAACAGAGTGGGAATGTAAAGGAGTTACAAATAGAGGAAGAGTCGTTTACACGCTGTCGTTCATGTTAATCCGCGTATTTATTCATAGATCTGACAGTAATGTGTATATATATATATATATATTTTAAAATGTTTTTTGTGTTATAGCTGCCAGCTTAAAATCATTTATATGTACCAAACGTAAATATTGCATTTGCATATAATATGCAAATCAAATACGTCACGTGTATAACAATGCAGAAATTACACTTTTTGTTATTAAAATTTGTGTAACAATAATTACTAATAATCTTTTATCTTATACGTGTACAACAATCGTCTATAATAAAATAATTTAAAAGTATTAAAAAAAAAAAAGAATTTTTGTAAACCACGTTTAGTGTGTCAGTATTACGAAAATGCTATAAATAGAACATGGCGCTACTGCAGATATTATGTAATTTATGCAGCGATAATCTTTTGCACTCAATCGAATCACCCGCGCTGATTTATTGATAGCTGCGTCAACATGTGACAAAGGGCATTGAACATGATCTCGTCCTTTACGTAATCCTGTTCTCACAATATATTGACACTGAAGTTATCGGCGGTAAATAAATTATATATTTTTTAAACATTCGTCACATTTTCACACTACATTTGCATGCACGCGCTAAATCTAAAATGCAATAATATATATTACGTAAGAACACCGATAATTTTCAAACCTGTTTTCCTGTAAATTAAAGAATATTTCTTCTGGCCTTTTTTTGCAGGCAGTCAATTAACGTGCGCAGTAATATGCAACACTAATTGTTTAGTAATTGTACAAGTGTAATTGCCGCTATTATCGAACGATAAATCTGTAAACATCAATCAATGTTTTTCAACAATTTCGCGTGACGCCATGCAATGTTGCAAGTCGGCTGCACGCGCTTCAAGCAACTGTAAATTGACCGGGGCAAAAAGTAACCCTGGTGAACAATAAACCGACTCATACTTGCAAATTTATTCGCCGCAGTACCGCCGCACTGGATCGAACGACCGCGGATAAATCACTATAATTTCATAAATAAACGACCGGGGCGGTTCACGGAGAGCACGCGCATAATGTCACCACCTATATTTGGATCGATGCCGCGGGTACGTGTCATATGCTAACGTATAATGGGATAAGTAGGTAATAGTCGTAACACGCGTGCATGCACTTCCGATTTTGCTTCGAAGACGTCAGCGAGGATCGTCTAGCGATTATATAATCACTATAATCGATAGACTACATTTCACATAACTCAACTGAATAATTGAAGCTGTCGTTTTTTCAAGTGCGATATTATTTATTTACCGTTACCTCAACATGACTTTGACAATGTAATAATGTGATAATGACTAATAAATTTCTCCACATGGTATAAATTTTCGTTCATTTTCTCCATTTTTAACAGCAGACAATTTTACATATTAGCGTCAAATTATCTATAAAATTCCTTTAAAATGTATAATAAAATTGATCGAATAATTCAATAAAACTACACGGACGATATGAGTGACCGCTAAAAGTTTTGCTATATCAAAGTTCAAGTTTATTGAATTCGGAAAACGCGGATGGATGTGCGAGATGAGATTACGTGGTCATAACTCTGCTCGGCATTTCTCGTTAGGGTCATCACCCACACGGTGATGACCGCGAACGTGTTCACTTTTCATCGCTCGCAGTCTCGCCAGACGAAATTAACGGCAATTAACGCGCTTTTTCACTTTGATCCGTAGTTCCTCCGTCGGCATTCCATCGTATCGCTGTACCGCTAATTGCACGTTCATTAGCGTATCACTCAAATGCGATCGACAGAGAGGACTGACACTTGTCACACGTGTTTCAATCATATTGGCATTGGCAATGCGCCGTTAATGTTCGTTTCCATCAATGTAGATTAATCTTAATAATCTTGGATCAACTTATTTACTTTTTATTTTTTTCTAATTTTCAAATCTAGAAAAAGATGGAGAGTAAGTTAAACCGAAAGTAATTTCAAGACGACACACATGTTCGAAAACGAGACATAAGACACCTCAAAGACATTTTATAAAACACTTTTTTTAAAAACACAAGTACACAACAAAATTTTTTATCCGTAAATAAAACCACGATATTCTTATATACTTTGACGTTCTGAAATCGAATCGAATATTTAAAATACTTTATTATGTAACAATTTTTTTATCAACAAAAAATAGCTCTATTTTTCTGTATTTTTAACTTACGAGCTTGTATATTAAATTTATAAGTTTGCATTATCGTTGAACTTACTTTCTCACTTTTACCTCAGTTCACATATCAAGCCGTAAATAACTCTAAAGACACTGGAAAATCGAACTACTTTTTGTTGATAAAAATTGTAACGTAATAGAGCAATTTGGACATTGGATTCGGTTTCAGAGCTTTAAAATACATATAAGAGTACCGTGGTCTAATCTCCGGATCAAATTAAAATTAAATTTTGTTTTATATGTGCCTGTGTAATCAAGAAAGAGGAAACGAAAATTCAGATGACTCATATCCAAGAAAATAATTTGACATACTGAAGTAATTGCTTTGTAGTCGATATTTTACATTTGTTTGTATATGAAAGAACGCACATTTTTATGTAACGCACTATAAATTCGTAGTTTATTTTTATTATGTATAGTAAGGAGAACTCAGTAAACATCAATTAACAGTAACATAACATCAATGTTATAATTTCACATTCAACAATATAAATATATAACACATGATGTCATTTCTTATTTTTGTAGTCAACTCGTATGCAATAAAGTGTACATATACGTAATGTACGTAATAGTTACATTGTCGAATGTGAAAGTACAACATTAATGTCATATTACTGTTAATTGATGTTTACGAGGAAATAGACTGTTAAATTGTGCATTTCTATGAAGTCGTCATTAGTATAACAAGAATAATATACGCTTGGATCATATCGGTCTCTACACTGTTAGATAATTTAAAAAGATAACCCAATTCTTTCAATTAAGTAACAGTTTCTTATTTTTAATTTCCATATGTGTCAAAATATAAATCAATTTCTATTATTAATTTCAAAGTAAAAAACGTCCATATTAATGTATAAATTTATAATGAGTAAATAATGAGCTATATTTGTGTTAAATTTAATAGATTTTCTTGAGTTAGATTATTTAACTCCATTGTTTTAGTTAAATTAACGACATATTGAATAGAAGCAGTGGCAATTTATAGAAATGATTAAAAATAATTCAAATTGAGCACAATTTGACATTATGAATTTAACAATTGAAAAGATGTTGATAAATTTGAAGAGAGATTGCTGATATATTCAATTCTTTCTAACAAAGCACTGCAGATGCTAGCGTCAGAGATACACAGTTTATACCTATTACATTTCTATGCTCGTATTGAAGAATATCTTCGCGCCCAAATATAATTGATGTTGCTCATGTAATACACATTACATCAGCACTGATTGATACACGTCCCGAGTCGAAATTTTGATACTACTTTGACATTCTTAAGGATAGTTTGCACCTATTTAAATATTCTATAAACTAGATAAAACTTACTTTGATGATATTACATTTAATAACTCCTTTTTTAAACCTTTAAATCTATAGATTTTATTTCAATATTACTTTGAAGCTACAAATGCTTCTCATATTTTGATGCACTTTGACACTTAGATGATCCACAGGTAACGAAAAGCTACTTTAATGATATTATACTTATTAACTTCTGTTTTAAACCATTAATTCTACAGATTTAATTTTAATACTAGCTTAAAACTACGAAGAATCTCAAAATTCTAATGTTACTTTAATACTTAAATGCTCCATAGTTTAAAAAACCTATTTTTGATGATTATGCTTATATAAATTACTCTTTTAAATAACTTGATATGAATTCTACAAATTAATATAGGAGTTTCATTGACATTTTAAATTAAATCATTTAAGGATTATACATTCTTGATCAAAGTTAAAATAAAGTTAAAGATTAGAGTTAAAATTAGAGTTAAAATTGAAATTATTAATTTACTTAAATATGTATGAACATTTAAAATATACATACAGAAAACTATTGTTAAAATATACAAACATGAAACTAATAAACTAAATATAGAAAAAATAATGAAATTTAAAACATGCAGTATATATGTATACTTATAATATTAATATTAACATTAAAATTATAAGAGAAGAGACGAATAATTTTATTCGAATTCGTGTTTATTGATAGGTAAAGCAACATATGTTAAATTATCAAAATTCATATAAATACAGGGTGTTATAAGATAATTAACAGGAACAGCGTAGAAATTATTTGTTACAGAACATTTATAAAAAAATCGTTCAGTGGAATACTCAAATTGATAACCTGTAGCGGTAAATACATCGTGCTTCATAATTTCACAAATAATCGCGTAATGTTGACGACAACAATTACAAGATTGATTACAATTTGAAAATTTAATAAAACAATAAATAGTACCTAATCTTTCTTCATTATTCTGAAAATATTGTACAATAGATGATTCTGTTTGCAAACTTCGATTATACATCTTAGATACATAAAGTTTGTCATTATACAAAACTCTAAAATATTGATATATTAAAATATTATCGTACGGAATTTCACTATTGTTTAAAGCTTTTGTAATAATGTCTGTAAGTGGTTGTAATTTATAAATACCAACACTGTAGCAATGTGGATATATTTCTTGTATAATTTTGACGTACGTCAGTGTATCAATGAGAAATTATTGTTCACGCATTAATATTTAAACGTTCGCGTAGCTCCAAGCTGCAATTCTTAATTTGTCACGATGACCACATGCATCGTTGTTTGCTCCACATAGTGCGACGTTTTACGAGATAAATGTAAACCGTTACGATATTGTCATCGTTGCGTAAGCATCGCGTTTGTCTACTACTAAATATGTAAATTACGCCTTGCACAAGACGCCTATGGCAGCCGATCGTTCATGGTGACTAGTTTTCAGACACACGGAACTCAACTCTACGTTCGTTCCGTGACATGGATATAGCCTTTTTGTTTCAGCTAGGTGTTCAGTTTACCGATGTTTGCACGCTTGGTGTACTTGACAGGTAATTTCTGCAATCGTGCAATACTCACGTATCCTTAATTATATTTCTTCTCGTCGCAGAGTATAGTGCCATTTTAACAATCGTAGAAAATTATTACATAGTATAAGCATGTAATTATCGTATGTACAAGAATGTGTAATCACTCATATTATGTAACATTTAATGAAACGTGACACCTTATTAACAGTTCGTGAATAAAAAAAAGAAGAAAATTATAAGAAACTCGCAAAGTTTTAGCTTCGAAAGGAATGCGGATTCCTAACTGTTATATTCTATTCTATATCAACTTCCACGAAAGTGATCAGAATACAAAAATATTATAAAGAAGTTACTATCTCGGCGTCAGACTCGCGCTCGACTTACAGCCCGTCTATTTAGCATTGACAGGAATCCAACCTTGATCCGCGATGCGATGCATTACTGCAAGGAGAGAATTTAATAATGCATAATCATTTGATCAGACAGAATCCGTAAGTCCACGGAAAGCCCACGAATGTCCGCGCGTACCTACATGTAAACGCGTGGCATACACGTGGACTCCCAACAGCGCGACTTGCATGCTTCATCGAGCTTCAAAGGCTGGTGCACGGATTTATGGCGGTAGATAAGGCAGAATTTATTGACACCGTACTTTTTTCTCAATCGACCCGTTCTGCATCTACGTAACCGCCTCGTAGTACACGCCTCGATCTTGACAAACGTTCGCTGGGATCCGATTGTCTCGAAGCGATCGCGCTTATATTGTTTCTTCGTGAATGATATCATTATTAATGTTAAGATTTTATTATCTATTAAGAGACTTCATTGTATAACAGAGGTTAGTTTCATTTCTGATGAGAAAATAGAAGGGTATCTTATTATGGAACAATGCATCGATAATATCGATGACATATCTTCTATATATCATTCTATATATTTATTTTATATATCATTATTTTATAAGCAAGGAAACGATCGCTATTAATTATGGAAAACTTTTACGACGATATTAAATATAGTATATCAAACGTGACTATGTTTTAGATATAATATCTCTCTGACACGGTTTTGAGGTAATATAGATTCATTCAGCTTTTGAGAATTGCGATAGCTTTTATTAGCTTGATTTATTATGGGCTAGTTTTTATTATTTGTCAAACGATCACGATTGTTGGAGCTATATGAATTTTCAAACGATACACATTGTTCGACGTAATCGACGAGGAATGTATTGAAAATATATGTATAGGAATAAGCATGCATGCATGCGTCTCATCGACAGATAAAGCTTTCGTTTGAATCTTCGGACATATAGATAAAAAGATTTGGTAATAACAATTTAACAACCTGTAACGCATACATAAAAGAGTTATGTGAATACCAAACTTGTGAGCTAAAGGCAGTGCGTATGAATAGCTACTGATTACGATCAGAGAACTTGTTACTCCGAAGAGTCCGACGAAGAGTGCACGATCGTTTAGTATATGACGACAACCTACGCGAACGCTGAAGCCAGACTCATTTTCGTTGAGTATTATATCGGCAATGTTACGTAACATAATAGCATATAATGCAATACAAAACAATATACATATACAAGTGTGCGGAACATATAAAAATATAAAGAAAGAAATAAAATGATACACTGAAAAAAATACTAATTTCAATAAGTATTTGTTTGAATAGTTCTAAGTAAATATTTACTAAATGTAAACATATACATATTTATTCAATACAAAAACCATGAATTTGATTTGACTATCATTTTTTATTGAATAAATATTTATTTACTTACAATTAATACTGTTCAAAGTAATATGTATTAAGATTTAATAAATTTCTTTTAGAGTGTAATATGTATGTGTTGTCATCAGGTAAAAAAAAACATGTTTTAAAGTTATTTCACGTTTTTAATATGTTTTAAACATGTTTTAAAGTTTTTTCACGTTTTTAATATGTTTTAAACATGTTTTTTTATAATACTGTTTAAAGCATATTTGAAGCATTAAAAACATATTTAAGAAGAAATATAATGATTTATTCTTAAAAAAAAAAAAAACATTAATCTTTACCAATCCTGGTTGTCATAAATTGCAGATTCTGAAAAATATTTTATTAATTTCTTATTGACTTTTAATTCTTTATTTAAAATATTGTTCATTTTGAAAAAATGTCTAATTAAAAAATTTGGAAGGTGTCTATTTTTTTGTTGCGATCTTCGTTCCCACGCTCACGAGCCGCGGTTGCATCCACATTTTATCTTGCAGATATTGGCAATAATTAGAAAATGAACGAATAAATGATACGGTCATCGACAACGGAATGCTTATTCCTTCTACAAATGTGACGTTACTTTATATCCTTTTTTTCTAGAATTTTAAAGCCAAGTTACGTCAGTTCACTCGCGTTAATTTTACATCGAGTAAGATTTGTGGATCATTAGCAATCGTGAATGTTATCGTCATTCCCGGAATCACTGCAGCCTCCTTTCTGCGAGAAACGATCTCGAACGTGACGCTGTCCTTCATCGACGTATCAACGGCAATAAAAATGCGTCTGGTTCCCTCGGCGAACAGCAATCAGCAAACTTGGCTAGTTTGATAACCGACGACGTGTTGCCGTCGCAATCGTACAGTCAAGCTTTCACACGCGTATCGCGTCACTCATTCTTCACTTGCAAATTCTTGCAGATTCTTCTACGATTTAATTACCATTCCAACGTGGCTATTTTTTTCAGTACAGTTTAGAGATAGAATAAATGATCGTTTAAGAAATATCACTTAATAATTCAACTTCTTTTAATAATTTATCTTTGCTATAGTATATGTATTTTTGCTGAGAAATAATAGATATTTGAGATAACATTTGTTCTAATTCCGGAATTGTGATCTTTCGGGATTTTATATTCTTTTGCTGTACGATAAAAAAAATAATATCTTGAAACGGTAATATTTCGCAACAATGTATCTTTTTCTCTTCCTTAACTCGTTTAATTTAAACACCTACTTTTTCAGATTTTCGTATTTCTGCAAATCCAATTGCATGACGTAAGATTTTATAAAAATTCGATTTATAGGCTGAGGAGAAAAAACGGTCGATTGGCAGCTTCAGGGGATGGTACTTGCGCGCATTTCATAAACTCGATCGAGCTATAAATTTCAAGTCTGTTCGACGAAACGGTACCGCTACGCTCTCGACCGACGGATTTTGTTTGTAGTACAACCGAGGATTGTTTAGACGAGCGAAAAAGATTTTCGTTTGATCCCAATCGTAAAACGACTCTCTGGCCTCGCAAATCAATAAGATTTCCGGAGGGACAATAATAACTCATTTTAATAGGCAGACATTTTAGTAAACTATCATCGTGAAGCTTCAGTAAATATAAAAACTAGCTATTTCTATAACAACTCGAAGGCATTGAGAGCAATAAAACATATAAAATTGATTTCAAGATATAAAATGTTTTTCACAGGATGTTCTTTGATAAAAGAGTCGCGTGAGACATAAATTTATTTATTTATTTAAACAAACATATCCTAGTTTAATTATATCGTATTTATAACGTTTATAATATGATTAGAGGATCAATGTAAGTAAATGCTCAGATTGTCCTAGGGGGAGAATTCTAATTTATATTGTATTAAGAAGAAGGAATGGATGTCTAAGAATAATCAAACTTGACGGATCGCAGAAGTTATCAGTATGAATCTTTTATTTGATAGTTTAATCTCATAGCGGATAGACTTCGCAGACGATTGCGGAATCAGATAGGAGACGCGCTAATTTTGGCGCTGAGATAATCCGAGATTCTCGAACAAAAGAAAAACTAGGAAAAAATTATAAAACATTTAAAATTGCACATTTTCATTAATTTCCTTCTATTTAATTATAAATTTTATTCCATTATTGAGAATAAAAAGTTTCATCGAAAATTCAGGAATACAGGTACTTAAAAAATGCATTGCATCAAATTAAACTAGTATTGTTATACAAGAGTAATATAGTTTCCGTGCGATTGTTAAATTAAATGAATCGCTACAGTTATTAATAATACAGTTGTCTTTACGATTCATTCAATTGTTAATAGAACGAATTCTGCTCAAGTTTGTATAACTCAAAGCAATACCTTAAGTCGACGTATAAAAGATTTAGGACGTTAAGTATTGCCGAACAAAAAAAAAATATTTCACGAGAAAGGCGTAACCGGTTTCTCTTAATTTCGGCCATTGCTCTCGACGATCTGCTCGATAGATAGCTTCAATATTTCGCGCGGTATTTTATCACGCGAATTTTCTTCCATCCAGCTTGAATGCCTCTTTTCAAACCGCATGCGTATGTTTGTATCAAAATGTGCGAATCGAAACGACAAAAATGAAGAAGATCAAATGTATCGACACTCACATTCATACGTATTTCCGCGTTGCATTATTCACGTTCTATGAATACGAGATACGTTTGCGGGTTCGTGAGAATTCGCGGTAGCCCTTTCGAGAACTTTGCGTCGAAACTCCGCGGTCCGTAGGGAAACTATTTCTCCAACAACAAGCCTGGCGATAGTGATGATAATTCGACGAGATACACAATCTGTTCTGTTACACCAATTTCAGATGCAATTCCGATGTTCCGAAGAAACGTTCGCGCAGAGTCCCGACGATTTTGACGAATCGCAAACGCATTAACTCTGCATATTTTTGGATCCTCTCGATGTTATGAAATCTCACTCTTTTATTCCCTAGAAATTATCTTATATTGTGCAATGTAAGTTAATTTGATAAAGTGTCTCTTTATATTCAAAAGTAATAATTAAGATTATCGTTTCATTTAGTAATATATATTCACTTTTTTCGAAACGTCTCGATGATATTTAAAAAAATATCTTTGTCTGGCTTAGAATACTGTTAAAATTTCTTAGTTTTCTTGGATGAAGCATTTGAGATGTTTTATACGATATATGAATGTGTCGTGATATAACAGCAAAATCATAGCGTATCATTAATTACTTGGAAGTACTGAGTGCCAATTAAACGGTAATCGGCTAGTAGATAGATTGTGTCTTAATAGAGTATACGTATTTAAACGAGGTCACTTAGTAATATCTTTACGTGATAATACAAAACATGTGATAATTATACACAAAACACAATTATTTTACATTACCTTCCACACTTTTTATGTTATTATTTTATATAAGAATGAATCAAAATTGAAAAAAGATCCTTCATCCGAAGATTATAAAGGTTAAATTGTTATATCAATACGTTAAATGTTATCGAAGAGATTGTAAAACAAAATGACAGAACAAAATTGTCATTTATCGTAGCGCGTTAACATAAAACAATTTAATTTTTATAATCTCCTGCTGAAGGATCCTTTTTCCGACTTTGATTAATTCTTATATGTATAACATAATTACATAATAATTTTTACTTTCTAATAAAAAAAAACTTACTTTTGACGAAACAAAATCAGTTTAAATCATAATACAAATCTGTTCTACGGAATATTCAGTTCTAAAATATCTCCCCTTTTGGACGGAGGTCAACGACCAATGGTCTATATTGTACGATGTGAAGTGTCGAGTTTAAATGTGTCTGACAATACAAATTATGAGTTTAGACGTTCATGATGTCACAGGGGTTAATAAAAGAGCAAAAACTGCCGGTTGTATCAGAAGGGGCGTGGCGCCGTTTTCGTTCACACCGTGCATTAACTCTATTTACGCGCTCCTTCTTTCTTCATTTTCGCGTCCCACATATTCCGATTGATATTAAGTAACTTAAGTGATAGTAATTCAACTCTCTATATGCCTTCAGTGTCGCTCTGCGAGCAAAACTCAATGATCATGCAGGCTATCTGAGAAATCGAGACGGCGTGCCATACAAGATTACCAAGTTTCCAGTCAATTTACATTAATAAAAACATTTCTTCTGAACGATTCTACAACTACAGTGTATTCGCGATGATTTCCCATTTCTGCAGCATAATTAATTCTCTACCAAAGTGGAAAATTACCGTTCGACCGACCGTGAGCGGAGAATTATTAGCACTCTGCGTGTTAAGCGCGTAGCCGCAGATCGGACCGCGACGAGCGGCCTCGCGGGAACCAAAGGAGGAAGCAAGGGAGAGAAGAGAAAGAGAAGAATCAAGCTCCTGCCTCGAGCGCATATGCATACGAACAGGGCCCATGGCACGTATATATGCGAGCAACGTCAGGGCACGTCTGACTCACGCCGGACCGGCACGACACGGCGACGTGCAACGGGTGTTGCCATGGGCCCCGTATTCCGATGCATGATGCAAAAAGAAAGGTCTAACATATTCCTGTTGATGTACAGTAGGAGACTGACTTTGGAAACCAAATTTAATTGGCTGTTCCAATATAGACCTATTGTGCGAGAAAATGTATTGATCCAAATTTGATCGTTTCCAGTATGGCTATCGCCATTATGTGCAATGTTACTCTCTTTTTACGTCATGTTTCGACGTATATTGACTCGCTCGTATTTCATGAGCTCCTCGTAATGAAGACCTCACGACCGCTGGATCGAAACAAGCGGATCATCAGAATCACGACTTCACACGGAAAGGCACCGGCTGACAAGCGCAACTCTTTTCCTTTATACTCTACAGAGAAGAATGAGAGGGCTATGTCTCAGGTAAAGAGACGAGGAGCTCTTTCCTCGTTCCTTTCGGTGGACATACGAGAACCAGTTCTACCCGCCCACGTTTCAGACGAGTCGGTCCTGATGGGACCCTCCCTTTTTACCTCCTTCGTTCTGGGATAATCTGTACAGCGACACAGGCCCTCTCTTTGTCCCTTGTCCGGTTCGCATGTTCTTATGGTATCGGATGAATAGTCAGATCTTGATTTATATTTTTATAATAGAGTGTGCAACACGCAATCACGGATATATTAATAATGTATTCTTACAATAATTAATTAACGTGGAGAATTCTAATGTGAAAATGTCGAAGCTACAAATTTACGAGTTACAAATGATTAAATTTGATTAATGATGTAGCTATGACATAATCTATAAAGTATGCTTCTATACTTTTTTATGCCAAGAAATATGTACTGACTTCGCATCACTTTATTTTATCTTGAATAGAAAATCAAGTTATACAAAGAGATATGGCTATAAAAAAATTAGTATCAAATTGATTTATGGAACAATAAATATAATTAATAACCATCGATACATATTTTTATAAGATTAATTAGTTAAAATGTGCTATCCGACTGTGAAATATTTTCTGTTCTTTAATTAATGTGACATATTACTTATGATATTTGAGAACAATTTCCTAAATATTTCCTTTATATTAATATTTAATCCCGAAAAATTATACGAAGACCAAATGCAAACTTCGAATTCTAGGGAAAGATCATTTAGGAAAAGAAGAAAGCAAAATAAATCAGCATGTCTTAATATTTACAATTTTTCCTTACTATATGTACATATATTATATATAAGTAATATAATTTTAGTTCAATTAAGTACACATGTATACATGAACATTTTACTTTATATCCATGAAATATGAGAACCACCATGAAAAAAGTTAAATCAAATTTAAAAGCTTCATATTCATGAAAATATCAATATATTTATTAAAATTATTGTGAGTTATAAGTTTTATTTTAATTTTTTCTTTATTTCTCACTATTTTTTTCAAATAATCAACTCGAGAATTTAAATTATAATGTACTCTAAATCTGAATCAGTGGATAATCACCAGTGACGTATTTGGCACTGGATTAATTATAGTGAAGTTTAATTAAAAAAAAAGAAGGTTTGAGCATTATATATTCTAATATTGATATTTATATGTTAATTTCAATCTTCTAATACTATATTCATTGAATTTATGCACTAAAATAAGATTAATTAGATCACATAATAAAGGTTAGTTAGGTTAGGAATTTCACATTTCACTCACTGATTACCAGTGGCATACTTGGCACTGATATCAGTGATTATCCACTGGTTCAGATTTAGAGAGTACTTAATACAACATTACTAAAAATATTATTAATACATTCTGTCCTTATAGCGTTCTTAGTTGCGTTTCATGAAAATTTTAGTGTAGATTACTTCCAAGATTAAATATTAACTCTAATCTAAGTCATAGCTTATCCATAATTAAGATATAAATTCGTGAAATTTATGTTATTAATTTGAAATATATATGTTTTTCAAATACATCGAAAATAAATTGGACGTAACTTTTTCATAAGTGTGTAACTTTAATATATATATAATAGAATAAAATAATATTTGATTCACCAATACGATGTGCAGCAGCGGAGTTATAAACTGTGTCACAGATTACGTTGAACTGTAAAATACAAAAATATATCTAAATTATATTAAATATTATAAATGTTTCATTCGCGATATCTTTAAGTGTTATTTTGAGATAAATCAAATAATAAATAAAATAGTTATCAAATTACTTACTCCATGATTGCTCCGCCGTTGCCCGCGGATACCTCCTAAGTCTCCTCTTCCTCTCGGACGTTCCTTGAACTCGCACATTTCCGAAAATACTATCACGCGACACTTTACAACACTCCCGACATAAATTGCACAAAACATACTTTATTACGTCACTTCTATGAATAATTGAACAAAATGCGTTTTATTTCATTATTTCAATGAATAATCATCATGTCGACATTCTTACAAGTCGTTGATTGTGAAAGCTGACTAATCATGCGGTTGGGAATCTACTTGTTTATGAAGAAAATATAAGTGGCTACTTTCCATTTATATCAAAACTCAGACAATTCTCATTTATGACGTCATAATATATGATTCAGTTGAATGCACTTTCCTTTTCATTCTGAGTGAAATTCAACTGAGTTTTTACTTATAATCTACACAAGCTCGAAATAGTGCATTTTACTTTGTAGTGCTGTTAACTCACAAAAGTGGTTATAAACCTAAGTTGTTATACGATAACTTTTTGGTACTTATTTTCCAGCGAGAAATAGTAACACAGTGATTATTTCATCTTTATTTAACATTAGCAAACAATAAGCATGTAATGATTCACTTTGTTACACTGTTGGTGCTTTCCAGAAACACATTGTAACACAATGATCATTTAACATTGGCTGCGTTCAGCAGAGAAAACAACTTTGCAACTGTTGTAAAATTCTTCAAAATGATTGGTTTATACATTTAGATCCATAAGGAATCAAAAGCAAGAACCAATCGTATTGAAGAATTTTACAACAGCTGCAAAACTGCTCTCTCTGTTGAACGCAACCATTGGCAAATATATGGTCTGTTAATATTGGCAAATAAATACTTGTTTATACTTTACACGGTACTCTTAATGGGGTTAAATCACATCCGTAATTATGAAACTGATCAATTACAGTCATTCCATTCTTCAGAAGAATAACTATAATTGACCAGTTTCATAACTATGAATGTTATTAAACCGGAGGGTGCCATATAGAAATAGTCAAAGATGCAATGATTCATTGTGTTATACTGTGTCTCTTGCATGAAAAGCACCCTTTGTTACCAAAGTAAGTATGTAACGTCATATTATCTGAGTATAAAATATTCACATAACTATGGATTCATTGTCATTTGTGTTTGGACTCAGTATCATTTGTGTGAAAATGAAAAGCAACTAGAAATGATACTAACAATAGTCGAGAGATAAACCGCTGAGAGAATTATTTGACATTATTTGAAATCAGTAGGAATTACCGAGCAGTAATGGGCATTACTAGACTTGGTGGGCGTTATTGGATTTTATGAGGTATTAGTATGTCTTACTAAACATTAATTAACATTATTATTTTTTTTTTTAAGTTAAAACTGTTTAATAATTAATTAGAATAATTAATTATTCTATTACAATACTATATCATATATACATACTATATATTTATTATACGTTACCAATCAAATATTTGTACAGATTTGGGGCATTACTATGGAGAATTATTTTATCGAATCGAATATATAGGTAGAGTTCACAATCATGCCTTTAAATTAGAATAGGTTATACATCAGTTTAGCTACTGCAGCTCAAAAATCAATAAAAAAGGTTTATTCGACGTGTTTTTACATGAAACGAAAGAATCTGATAGAAAAAAGCGTAGCTCTGCTCCTGCGAACCGAAGTATTATAGTTGTTAAAGTTGACGATTATTTGGGTTAGGAAATCTGCCTATCTGCCACAGTGGTCACAGTCACACAACACAGAGCATTACTAGGGGATTACTATGGGAATTACATAAAAATTCAACCCCGTAATTAATGCCCCGTAATTCCCTCAGCGGTTTATCCCTCGTTGCTATCGTATTACAAGGAACAACACATCGTGAAACACAGAACCGTCCGGTCCGCCGCGCGCCGATTGATAACGACCACGACCTTGGGTAAATACAACGCATCATACGCTGCAAAAACAAATACACCGCATGAGACTTAACGAGATTCACGAAAATTCAAACAGAACAAGCCACGGTAAGGTTAAAATGATGTTAAAAAAAATTGTAAATGATCGAAAAGTGACTTTTAGCCATCCTTTTTTGTATAATTTCGATGTTACAATGACTTGCATGTAATGATTCACTTTGTTACACTGTTGGTGCTTTCCAGAAACACATTGTAACACAATGATCATTTAACATTGGCTGCGTTCAGCAGAGAAAACAACTTTGCAACTGTTGTAAAATTCTTCAAAATGATTGGTTTATACATTTAGATCCATAAGGAATCAAAAGCAAGAACCAATCGTATTGAAGAATTTTACAACAGCTGCAAAACTGCTCTCTCTGTTGAACGCAACCATTGGCAAATATATGGTCTGTTAATATTGGCAAATAAATACTTGTTTATACTTTACACGGTACTCTTAATGGGGTTAAATCACATCCGTAATTATGAAACTGATCAATTACAGTCATTCCATTCTTCAGAAGAATAACTATAATTGACCAGTTTCATAACTATGAATGTTATTAAACCGGAGGGTGCCATATAGAAATAGTCAAAGATGCAATGATTCATTGTGTTATACTGTGTCTCTTGCATGAAAAGCACCCTTTGTTACCAAAGTAAGTATGTAACGTCATATTATCTGAGTATAAAATATTCACATAACTATGGATTCATTGTCATTTGTGTTTGGACTCAGTATCATTTGTGTGAAAATGAAAAGCAACTAGAAATGATACTAACAATAGTCGAGAGATAAACCGCTGAGAGAATTATTTGACATTATTTTAAATCAGTAGGAATTACCGAGCAGTAATGGGCATTACTAGACTTGGTGGGCGTTATTGGATTTTATGAGGTATTAGTATGTCTTACTAAACATTAATTAACATTATTATTTTTTTTTTTAAGTTAAAACTGTTTAATAATTAATTAGAATAATTAATTATTCTATTACAATACTATATCATATATACATACTATATATTTATTATACGTTACCAATCAAATATTTGTACAGATTTGGGGCATTACTATGGAGAATTATTTTATCGAATCGAATATATAGGTAGAGTTCACAATCATGCCTTTAAATTAGAATAGGTTATACATCAGTTTAGCTACTGCAGCTCAAAAATCAATAAAAAAGGTTTATTCGACGTGTTTTTACATGAAACGAAAGAATCTGATAGAAAAAAGCGTAGCTCTGCTCCTGCGAACCGAAGTATTATAGTTGTTAAAGTTGACGATTATTTGGGTTAGGAAATCTGCCTATCTGCCACAGTGGTCACAGTCACACAACACAGAGCATTACTAGGGGATTACTATGGGAATTACATAAAAATTCAACCCCGTAATTAATGTCCCGTAATTTCCTCAGCGGTTTATCCCTCGTTGCTATCGTATTACAAGGAACAACACATCGTGAAACACAGAGCCGTCCGGCCCACCGTGCGCCGATTGATAACGACCACGACCTTGGATAAATACAATGCATCATACGCTGCGAAAAACAAATACACCGCATGCTTAACGAGATTCACGAAAATTCAAACAGAACAAGCCACGGTAACGTTAAAATGATGTTAAAATAAATTGTAAGTGATCGAAAAGTGATTTTTAGCCATCCTTTTTATATAATTTCGATGACACAATGACAATGTTATTCTGCTTGAGTAAATCCGAGCTAAATATTTAGTTTCTTGTGTCTCGAATTGATTTGAATCGATACATTGTACGGCTTTGTGTGATTTTAATAATAGGTTATTAATTGTATCGTTTCGCGATTTCAAATTGAAGATGTACGATTTATATTTTGATTGGCAAAAAATTTGTGATATGAAATGTATTAGGATAAAAGTTGTTATTTAAGAAACGATTACGACCCGTAGATATAATACGATATATATTTCTCATCGCGTATATCTTTATTCTGAGTGCATAAATCACGTAAATATGTATCCGCTTCGTTTAAAAAACTTGCTTTAATGTACAAGTTATGAATTTCGCTGGATTATGAATTTCTCGCTGGAGAATATTTGCTTTTCAAAAATAAAGTTTTTTTAAAAAATATTTTCTCTGTACGAATACTTTTTGCACTTACTGTATATAAGGTGTTAAGAATAAACGTATGTCGAGAATATTCTATCTCTTGTATTAAAATCACTTTAATCAACTAAAATTCAAAGTATGATATTCCAAAGGACACAGATAATTATACACGGAAATATTTTGTTAAAATATCTAAAAATTTATAGCCAGTTATTTTAATAATTCCACAAAAACAATTTTGTTAGACCATCAAAATTGGTATAATAAATAATACTGTAAAATTTTGATAATCTAGCAATTTATTTTAATGATTAAACAAGATTGATTTTCAGATCTGTATCTAGCTAAATTTTAAGATATTTCAATAAAATCCTTCTAAATACGTAATGAAACAGTTTATCTATAACTTCTATTTCCTATCGGTTCAATTTCTACAAATGAATAAATTATGCACAATCAAGATAAAAAGATATTGTTTTTATACGCTTACGAATTAATTACGAGTCAATTTGACAGTAAATTTCTTCCACAGTTATCAATAAATGATAGGTCAAACTTACTTCGATAAATGGACTATTATTGAACTTTTACTTTAATTGTGTTAACGCTAGAAATACTGAGGAATTATTATTGATTGGTTCTATTTCTCAGATTAATAATTTTGATTTGCGAATTATATGCAGAAGCACCCTAATGCCTGTGTCATACTACGCATTGGAGACAATGAGGATTGTGAATTAAGGATTCGAATTTATTCAATTAAAACGAAACAGATTAAAATTTTAAAAAATTACCTGATTGGCCGAATTCTAATCTTTAATTCGCAATCCTCAATCTCCAATGCGTTATAATGTGACACGGGCATAACACATTCTGTCGGCGACAAGCTTCCTGTTGACTCTGACGCAGATCATATTATTAGAATGTTAATTATCTATCACACGAAGACGAATATCAAATTATTACACAAAATCACAGTTATTCGCGACGTGTCGCTCTAAATAAAAACTATATTAATTTATACATATTATTTTCACTTTTATTTTGAATATTATATTCAGTATACATCAAGACTTTAAAGAATTTTGAAAATAAAAAATGTGTAAAAATTCGAATTATGTATTTTATATAAAATGTCAAACGCTACCTCATCCTTAATATTAAACTAAAATAATAAAACAAGATAGAACCATATTTAGTACCTTCTATTTATATTATTTCTTATATTTTATAAGAAATGATGTATACAAAATTAAATGTTTTTTGACAAACCTACGTCAAAAGTACACAGCAAGAACACTGAGTATCATTTATTCATTACGAATTTTTGACTTGAATTATTTCATTTCCTCTCGTTTATCATATTTATTTAACATTTTCCAGAAATAAGTAAATAATTCAATATTACTAAATTGCTTGTCAATTTAATTTATGATATTATTGTTTTAATTCTGTTAGAATTGAGTTGCAAGACTGAAAATTAAATTCAGCACGCTGTTTGCAAAATTGAATACGATAGTAATAAATTTATTTAAGCACTAAAGATCCAATTCGACTGTCTAGAACCTTTATTTCTGATTTATTATGTATTCATATTACGGTCTCCAAAGATATACAAAGGCTATGCTCCAAAATTGACTGCCTGTACTAAAAATCTAGTGCACGTAACGAAAACTGTCGCATTTTCAGTGCTGGCAGTAAATTTGGAGCACAGCCTACATATTGTAAAACAACTAAAAATCCAGTTTGACTGTCTAGAACCTTTATTTCTGATTCGTTATGTATTCATATTACGGTCATAAAAGATACTATACTTAATATTGTAAATAATTCTTTTTTTATACAATAAATGATTGTCCTGAATTGAGCATCGTTTTTACCTTATTTTTCAATCTTTCTCTCAATATATCGCGACAATCGAGCTTAATAATTTACACTTTTGGTAGGGATTACTTTCACAGTTCTCACGTCAAGCAGGCATCACGTCGGCTAGGAAAATAGCCAATGCGGTAGCAGTCGCGGACGGTGGGCCGGTGAACGCGCAAACACGTTATTTACCAGTGCATGCGTAGAGATGCGGCAAAAGCGAGCTCGAGCTCGGGCCGGGATCCTACCTGTCCGGGCGTCGAAGTTACTTTATTCAGGAGGTAAAGTCCAACCTGACCAGACGGCCGCCCGCTCAAGTCTGATCAACCGTGACCCGTTTCCACTGCTATGATTGGTCTCGCTATATATACATATCGATGGAAAGAAAATAATACTTTTTGTCATCAACGCATTGGTCTATTAATTTCAAATTAATTCTTGTAATAAATTAACACTTCAAATTTCATCTAGATTAATTATATTGAGTGCTGATCAAATCATATGGATTTGAGAATCCATAAACCGCGTGCGCGCGCGTGCGAATTTAGCTCATGCCGAAAATGGAGATTATTTTCGGTTTCATGCCGGCGAATACGTTCGATCGCCGCTTAATTTTACGGCCGACCGCGAAAGTCGGCCGGATATATCCGATTAATTTAATGACCGATATCGTAGGAGTTGCTCAGCTCGCCCGAGGGAAGATACATGAGCACATATTGTCGGAGGGATGGTAAACGTACCAGCCGAGAGCGGTTCACGAGAATGATTCAGCGACGTTAATACTCCGATAAGGATTATGTGAAAAATCGATTAGTTGAGCGAACCGGTCGGATGGTATTTATGTCGTCCCGCGGCTGAACTGTATTACTTGTTTTGAGGTTTGCGTGTGGCGTATACGGCCCATTGTAACGTTTTGCAATACGACGTATTTATAATGCACGTGGTGAGTTTAAATAACAACATCTAAATGCATACTCGCGCATTCTTACATTTCTATTTCCTCACAAGGAAATGAAAACGATATTTGTCTCGACAAAGAGGAAGTCGTGTTCCAGTTTAGTCGATCTAAATGCAACCCCTTTTAAGCTGTTAATTTATGGAAATGAAAAAAATTAAAAGTATATAGAAATCATACTTCCGGTAAATTTATGACAATAACTTTGTATTCGTAAAATTTGATAAATAATTTATAATTAATGTTAATTAAATAACCAAAACAATATTTTCTTTATAATCTGATATTTATATATCTGTTCGGTGTGCAATATACAGAAGCGCACAAAATATATTTTATATATAATAATTAATATTCTTCTAGAATAAATCTGCATCTTCTTGCTTATTTATATCATTCACGTATCAGATTTTCTAGTTCTTATTCTTAATAATATCTTTTTTTGTATAATTAATATCATTTTAGTATTTTCAATTATAATTATATCACACAAGTAATATCTTTCTTATCAGCTATAATTGGTTTAATAATACTTTATACGATAAAAAGTAATATAAAAATATATCATATAATTGTTTATTTCGAATAACGCGAGGTGAAGAAAACGATAAAGATCTTACGTAAACAAGTGGATAAATGACAAAACCTGTTTAGATGACTTAAACAACATAACGGAGTATCTACGTCATCCGGGTGTACAGATTAACCCGACATGATACTTCATCGATCTGTTCGCATAGAGCATTATCGGTGGCAAATCATCGTTATAAAGGCATCTCTTACGACATGGTTTCTTATGACAAATCGGGCCAATTGACGTGTATTCGAGATAATTTCATAGCTATTGAATGATTTTCTAACGGTAACCGTCCTATATCATACAAAGCTGATACGTCGAATGCGTCAGTAACTGACCAGTTCTTACCCAAGATTAATACTTTAGCGATGGTGAAAAATGCTAAGGCGATGAAAAATGCAATAATAAAAATACAAAAGTGATTATTCACTTTATCAGGAACTGCGTAACCGAATCGACTCGCAGGTGTCGTCCAAATTCGATAGGCGCGTCAACGAGAATTGAATCTTTAATCTCGAGGCATTTCGAATCCGAAAGTGATATAATCTCGATCTTCGTGGTATCGGACGCGACATTTCACGTATGTAACGTTTCGGTCACGGTGTAGGCCCGTTTTCGAAAGGCCGGATCCGAAAGGCGGCAGGAAAGAGGGTCGACTTTCGGGAGCGACTCGATGGAGCGTGGATGAAATGATTTACGGGATCGTTTGCATAAAATTCCACGCCCGTACATCCACGACGCGAGATTACGTCACATCCGAGATGCGCCAGAGACAAACGCCGCTGATTTCACCGAGGCGATAGACACCGTGAAACATATTTAAAGAAATAAACAAGAAGATATCGAGATGTGATTCTGTCATTTAATCAAAACTTGTATAAAGTAAAACGGTAAATAATTAATAAGGCTAACTGCAGACTAAAAATGTCAAAAAGCAAAATAATGTCAAAGCTATTTTTGAAAGTAACTTTTATTTATATTTAGAAACTCAAAATACGTCTCTTCTTTCTTGGAAAGAGATTAACTTTAAAAAGTCTGTGCAGCCTTTTTATTCCTATTATGATAGTTAATCACGGCGATTCGATTTAATATTACATTTAAATTAAGTTTTCATCTTTCGTAGAATTGTTTTATTAAATTGATGCGAGAGGAAAAGTTTAAACGACTTCCACTACCTTCCTTTAAACGTTAACTTGACCGCCAATCGATTTAAATGAATATTACAAGTCATAATATTATGTGATTGACTCGATATTTGCAATTGGATCTGATTACATGTAATATACGAATGCGTTTATTCAAGTTGTTCAAATATTAAATCTTCCATATATACTATAAGTAGATATTAATTCGATATTTGCACAATTTAAATTTAGTTAGAAGTTTAATAAATTTGTAAGATAATATCTCGAAAAATGTTGCATTGAAAGAAAACCATCTCCGAACTTAAAATTGTTTCTCACGCGACAGAAATTAGTAACTGAAATGTGGGTTCAGAACGCGAAATAAAATAGCGAAATAAAATATTATGCTGCTCGGTGTTGATTCCATGAGGAATACATAAAAGGCTCGCGGTTTAATTGTCTGCGGGAGGATACCCGATGCTTTAATTAAAGGCACGCACCCTCGTAGACCTAAGTAGATGTTTACGCACGCCTCTTCGAGAGCCTCCTCCCTCTTGTCCATATCTATTTACGGCCTCTCCCGTAGACGCGAGAAAGACGCGGTGGCGGTGGCGAGACTCTGCCTTCGTTATTCCGCCCAGACAGTTAATTGTCCGCAATGAGTAAGCCGCCACGCGTGCCTCCCGCCTCTTCCCAGAAAGCACCGGAATAAGTACGGAATATAGGAAGTAGCGTTTATCGCCCGCGCGATATAATCGAGACGATAGATATCGAAGGCTGCCGCGATTAACCCATTAACTTACGTACACCGTACAAACAGGTTTTATGATCGCGCGAATTGATACGACATTTAATATTACTATAAATTATTCGGAGAGTCTCTACTTGACGTTATCATTATCGCTATATACATAGATACGGGATTTATAAATTAAAGTAATTGAAATTAATCCAATAACAAGATATTACTTTACTGCATCTTAACCGCGATATTTTGAAATTTTATTACAATACTTTAACTTCTATTATTAACCAACTTCGTAATTAAAAGCTCGTTTGTGTTTCTCTCAGGAAACTGATTTTACATTTATCAAGGAACACGTATTTTGTAGATTTATAAATTTAAATGAACACATTTATTAATACCCATTAAAAATAACAAAAATTAAATTATTTTCAAAGTATTCTTCCAGCGATCGTTTATAATATGTATGATCTCGCGACGTATATTTATCGTGTCACTGTTCATCGACTGCTACGTGAAACATCTCTCTATTGTACGGGAGAAAGAGAGACGGCATGAAGTCCGGCGATAATTGCCAGTGGTGGACTGCATAAGTAACGTAAATATCTTTTCAGCGTACGGCTACGCGAGCTTATAAATAATCGCTCGTGAGTCCCGGCGTGGCAAAAAGTAGATCCCTCCTGGCAATACGGCATTTAAGGTTTCACTCGTCGTCAGTTCTGAAGCACCCGTCGTTCGAGGACTTGAAGTACTTGCAAACGACTTCCTTCGACGATCTTTCGAGAATTCCAGGCGGCTAGTATGCGACGCGAGTGATAGCAACGACCGTACATGCGAGAATATCCCTGCAGTATCGCGGTCCGCGAAGTTCCTTAATGAAGAAATTAGAATGCGCGCCTATAAACAGAGAACGTTATATCTTTCCAATAATACATTGCCTGTCCAATTACCGTTGAATAATCCATAGCCGGTTTTTGCGTAGGGAAAAAATTAATTAGACGCTTAACCACGAAGATGAATATCAACTCGATGCGATAGCTTCCAGTTAAACTTTCGACAAAAAACAAAATTGAGTTTAAATAAGATGAGTATATCATTTTACCAGGCGCTCTGTACAAACATTGCGCTGACGTTTTTAATCTATTTCCGATCAAACCGATCAAATAAATTTCATAAAAAAGTGATATTCACTGCGCATTGAAAGTCTCTATTGGAGAGAATCCTATTATTATAAACGGCAGGTTTTCGTACATTATACTTTTAATAATTATAAAATGATGTAAAACGGGAATAAAATATATCGATAATAATATATGTAATGATGGGAGAAATAAAAAAATATTAATTAGGCAAATTGTCAATCGAACAGTCGCATTGTAAAGAGATATTATAATTTCGTAACGCTGTCGGGAATACCGAGATAGGGTTGCCGCCCGCCTGAAATAATTAATTAAATCCTGAACGCGTAATGATGTGGAAAAAGGACTGAGGCTGCCGTTGCGAATGGACTTCGCACGGTTAGGTAAGCGATTTATCGCATACGCCTCTTGGACGAAGGTCCCCCCCTTCTCGTCCCATCCATTTGCATTATAGCTTTCTTGCGATCTTTTTCTTTTTTCTCTCACTTCCTCACACGTATCCCGACTTTTCGACGACCCTGATAGTTTACGTAAGACCAGATACTGGCTCGATCCTTTTAATACCGCGAAGACGTGATCGAGGCGAAGGATCTCACGATGAATCGCATCGCGTGTCGTCTCGATTTAATTGGCACGCCCATTGACAAAAATAATGATTGCGATGATGTATGTGTAAAAATTATCAATATTTAAAAGATCGTTAATTATATAACGGTATTATTAAAAAATTAATGATTATATATGTAATAATCGCGTAAGATACGTAAGTCAATATATAACCCTTAATATACACCACCTTAATTTCTTTAAGATAAAATTAAGGTTATTTATTAACGTATCTGTTGTAATTATACAATATAAAACAATTAGTTACAAATTATGCTATATATTTGAAAACTTTTACAAAACTTATTTCAGTTTTGATTTCTGTTTTTGCACGTCGTATTATACAATCATTTATGAGATACTGTATACCTAATTATTATGTGACGATTAACTTTTTACTACAGAAACATTAAAACCGTATTCACGAGAACCCGTAAGCAAAGAGAACGCAACGGACAGAGCCAGTTCAATTATCGTACCGAGGTTAATTCATAAGTCCTTTAAACTCCTTTTATATTTGGGTTAATTCGGCGCGACAATCAATTAAGTCCTCAAAATGCTCCTGTGGGAATTGTCTGAAATATCCATATGACTTCATTAGGGTCAACCAAATTTATGAGGCTCTTTAATAAGTGGTACTTGTAGCATTAAGTTAAAGTCATCATCCGATACTGAATTTTTGAACAGTTTAGACCTCTATACAGCTCATTTTATATCGTTTTTGTGCGCAAGCATGAACTTAAGATTTACACGTGTCATTTATCACCTTGTCATCTCTATGAAACAAAATGATGTATCAATACTCATAATATATCGTTATTATTCATAGCACATTTTGTCTCTAATTTTTTTCTCAGTATGTAGAAAGTAAAATGAAAATTGGTTTTAAAAAAAAATCTCTGAAAATCACTCTTCAAATTTTTTAATAAATAATATAATTTTTATTTGTTTCATTATTTATTATTTATTTGCAAAAGACGCATGTATTTTAATATCTTTTTAAATCTTTTTAATAATCGCAGTTTAGATTCGATTTTTCTCAAGTAACGTGTAATGCTTACGTATCTTACCGCATTACACGTTACTTTACAAGGAAATTACATGTTACACAGGTAAATTGCAGTTGCTGCGAAACCTGTCATTAACGTGCATATATCCAGTGTACAAAAATATAAAAGATAGTTTTCTTGCTCTAATAATAAAGATACTAATTATGAGCGATAATGGAAATTGTCTGAATCCAAAATTATCAAAATTAAACGTTCGAACGAATTATGCTCCCCCAAGTCAAATTTTTTTAAAATCAAAAGTAACGTATACTCAATAATTGGTTTTCATCATTATCGATATTTCCGTCAGACACCATAAAACAAGCAATTAAGAATATTAAATACCAAATAGGCCAACAAATCGAATCTCACTTAATGCAGAAGACCACCATCGTATAACGAATTATACCTCTGTAATAATTGTACTAATTATGTGCTCTCTCTCTTCACTCGGCGGTTGAAATCTTACCGAAACTATGCTTTTTACCTTCGGATGCTCAAGCTTGTAGAAGCGCTGTAACGGCAAGTTTGAAATTCTTCCCTATCCCAATGAAACCCCGCAAGGATAAATGATGATCTCTCGTGGTTGTAGGAACATGAACTTTTCAAATTAGTCGTACCGTACGAATATTGCATGCGCGCAGAAACTCAGACGGATCCTCGATCTTTTGTAAATATGTTTTGTCAGTCTTCGTATTAAAGATCGCGGATCGCATGGGTAGAATTTATGTATAACGATAGCGAAATAAATAAATGGAATCAGTGTATTTTGCAATTATTATTTAGCGAATTATTAAAGACTTTAAATGTTCTGCTTTAGAAAAAAGAAAAAAAAATAGATATACCGTTCAAATATAAATTTTAGTGGACCTATATAATATTTAATGTGAATCCTTTGGGACACTGTCGGTCGAGAATCGTTGGGTACAGAGCAACAGTACTATATCGAACGGACCTCGCCATACTACATACACGCGCATTACCATATTTTTCATAAGATACAAATCTTTCAGATCCTTCGCCCGTGCGAATCCCTCGCAATTCAAGGCAGAACGGTCAGGGATGGCGAGGGTACAACCAAGAAAAAGAGGTGCAATAACGGAAGGATCGTGACTTTTTTCTTTTACATTGTCATCTTTACAGAAGGATAATATTCGAAAGTATCCGGGGAATCATGGTGATCTATTCCACTGAAACGAATATAAAGTCATATCTTTTCGATTTCGCGATGAAACATTTTGATAGATACAAAACTGGGACAGAATGTTTAACATTCTAATTTTTAGCAAATATTATTTTGAGAATATTTGTAATTGTAAAAATAAGTATCAAGGCTTAGTGAATTAAAAAAATGTTTTATAAAATTCAAAACTGTGATTAAAAGACAATAAGAGCTATAATATAAAGTTAAAAATTATGATTAAAAATCAGTAAATCAAGCAGGAAGTTTGTAAAATTTATGATATATTTTAAATAATATTACAATTGCAAATCTTGACGACTATAAACTACAGGATTTTTTTAATGTTGTGTTTATATCACTTGTATGAGAGCTTCTTATTTGTAAGCAACGATTATTAATCACTGCGTTTTTAAAATTTAACTTTATATATTTTTTTACATCATTATGTTTAATTTCGTTTTCATTGAGAATCGCTTAATGTTAAAACGTTTCAAATTTTCAAATATAATTTTATGTGAAATATATTGTAAATATTACCAGCACGAACTTCTTGCTTTATTCGTTGCCCTTTAATCATACATTTTTAAATTTAAAATTGTATAAAACGGGCACGTTGACTAAAGTAAGAAATTAATTAAAATCCGGCGTATTAGTCTTCGCTTAATTTTATCCTCGACAGTATTTTAAAATGCATTGTCACAAAGCACACATATTACCTAAGTCGATAAAGAATGTCGGAACATGCGAGGTTACGGCCAAGTAAGACTTAAAATGACAAATTAAACCGTCGCGTCGGTATGACCTCCGTTTCAACGATATTCAGAAGTCGTTGGACGAGTG
Organism: Trachymyrmex cornetzi; assembly: GCF_001594075.2. Classification (NCBI taxonomy): domain Eukaryota; kingdom Metazoa; phylum Arthropoda; class Insecta; order Hymenoptera; family Formicidae; genus Trachymyrmex; species Trachymyrmex cornetzi. The sequence goes on along the minus strand of NW_017300169.1, from coordinate 5,721,937 downwards.
TCGGGATTTGGCTTTCTCTCCGTATGTCGCAATTTTGCAATAAGAACTTTACGGCTTGCATTCGGAAAACTTCCACGACGCTTAGTTCGGACTATGGTTACCGATATGTATGAAATAATTAACAACGTCATTCTTAACTGTAATATTTAAAGTACCTGCTCTGAACGTTTCTTTAAGTTTTAATTTTTCATTGAAATAATTTATGACTCACACTGTAATTTATGTGAAACATTTATCTTGATACGTTATTCGTATAAATTCGCGATATCTAAGACAATCTATTTTTCAAAACAATTCAACGAATTTAGGCTAATATAGGCACACTTTGTACAGATAAAAAATCTTTTAATTCTGAGCATAATTATCAGATTGTTCGTATGAATTATCAATTCGTTAAAGATAAAAGATAAAAGTGACTGAAATGCAATAAAATCGCTTGTCGGCAGCTTGTTAAATCAAATTTAAAACATTACTTTTAGCAATTGTACGGATGTATTATAATAATAGTGCAAATCTGACATCCATAGCTTTATAGAACCTAATCGACAGTTTTGTGATAAGGCTAATCTATGCCAAGGGCGTCACTCTCCGTATTGATAAATCGAGCATAACAAACTAACGTAACCAATAATATTTTCAGAGATAACCAATTATCAAAAGTATTTACGCAATTAAGTACAGAAAAATTTAATACTATATCAATTTATATTTAAAATTCCAACTTTAGTTGTGAATTATTTCATAAAACTGTACTCAAGATAATGATTTTCATTCTTCATTTTTAAATCTTCCTTTTTTAAAAATTCAGAAAGAGGGTTTTCACCCTGACCTATAATTGTGTTCACCCTTGCGCCAACTTATAATGCTCGTTGTCAAGACGCCGGCTTGCAAAATGATCGTCTATGTATGCAAATGCCTGCAAGCGCCGTGAAATGATAATTCGACTCCAGATCGAGGAACGATTCGAAATTAATCAAGCCACCGACGAACCGTGGCGAACGTGCCGTTCCGAGAATAACTATTTTAATTCAATATCCGCCGACTCGATTCATCGAGTCAGTGTCGTCTCGTGGGGTCAGTACGATATATCGCCCCTAAAAAATTTCTCTTCATCCACAGAAAAATGTAGAGGAAAGTCGTCGATACCGACATACCACTTTGTTTTCAGACAAGATTTCTTAAACAAAAGATAAAAGTAAAACTTTAAAAACGTAATTACAAACTGAAAACTGTCTTCTATCAGATAGTATAAGCAGTTTTTATAATACTATTTGCAATTTTTCAATAATTAATTT